>NC_090029.1:11275876-11393376 GCF_037176765.1 Anolis sagrei
AATAGTAACAACACCAGGAATATCGTAATATAATAATATTATTCAAACTTATCTCAATATTAGGACTCTTTTATAATAATGACAATAATTCAGTCTCAATAGTACTAATATCACTAATAATGTAATATAACCATATAATTCAAACTCAAAATAGAGGACTATTTTGGAATAACAATAATGCCGTCTCAATAGTAATAATATCAGTTATATAATATAATAACAATATAGTTCAAACTCAATAATAGGACTATTTTAGAATAACGACAATATAATAACAATATAATTCAAACTCATCTCAATATTAGGACTATTTTAGAATAATGACAATAATGCCATCTCAATAGTAGTAATATCAGGAATAATGTAATATAATAACAATATAATTCAAACTCAATAATAGGACTATTTTAGAATAACAATAATGCCATCTCAATAGTAATAATATCAGGAATAATGTAATACAATAACAAAATTAATATAATATAATATAATATAATATAATAAAAGCCGTGGGGACATGGTGGTGGGGTATAAATAAAGTTATTATTATTATTAATAATAATAATAATAATAATAATAATAATAATGCAATTCAAACTCATCTCAATATTAAGACTATTTTAGAATAACAACAATAATGCCATCTCAATATCAATACTCATGTAATATAATAACAATATAATTCAAACTCATCTCAATATTAAGATGACAATAATGCCATCTCAATAGTAACAACATCAGGAATAATGTAGTATAATAACAATATAATTCAAACTCATCTCAGTATTAGGACTATTTTATAATAATGACAATAATGCCGTCTCAATAGTAATAATATCAGGAATAATGTAATATAATAACAATACAATTCAAACTCAATAATAGGACTATTTTAGAATAACAACAATAATGCAATCTCAATAGTAATAACATCAGGAATAATGAAATATAATAATATAATTCAAACTCATCTCAATATGAAGACTATTTTATAATAACGAGAATAATGCAATCTCAATAGTAATAACATCAGGAACAATGTAATACAATAACAATATTAATATAATATAATAATATAATATAATAAAAGCCGTGGCGACATGGTGGTGGGGTATAAATAAAGTTATTATTATTATTATTATTATTAATATAATTCAAACTCATCTTAAAAATAGGACTATTTTGTAATAACGACAATAATGCCATCTCAATAGTACTAATATCAGTAATAATGAAATATAATAACAATATATTTTGAATTCATATCAATATTATGACTATTTTATAATCTTGATACGAATGTCATCTCAGTCATAATATTGATATTACATAATATCAGTAATAATGTAATATAACAATATAATGCAAACTCATATCAATCGTAGAACTACTTTATAATCTTGTAACGTCAATATTAATGTAAAAATATCAATAATAATTTAATGTAACAATATAATGCAAACTAGTGTCAATAATAGGTCTATTTTATAATAATGTTAATAATGTAGTATAATGTAATAATATACTATTATTGATCTGCAAGCTAATATCAAACATAGGACTATTTTATAATGCAACATCAATAATAATGGAATAATATCAATAATAATGTAATATAACAATACAATCCAAACTAGTATCAATAATAGGTCTATTTTATAATAATGATAATAATTTAATAATATACTATTATTGATATGCAAACTAATATCAATCGTAGGACTACTTTATAATGTTCCAACATAAATAATGTAATAATATCAATAATAATGTAACAATATATTGCAAACCAGTATCAATAATAGGTCTATTTTATAATAATAATGTAATACTATACTATTATTGATCTGCAAACTAATATCAATAATAGGTCTATTTTATAATTATGCAACATCAATAATAATGTAATAATATCAATAATAATGTAATAATATCAATAATAATGTAATATAACAATATAATTCAAACTAATATCAACCATAGGACTATTTTATAATCATGATAATAATGTAATATCAATAATAATGTAATAATATACTATTATTGATCTGCAAACGAATATCAATCCTAGGACTTATAACAACGGTAATAATGTGATCTCAATAGTAATGCACTATCAGTACTAATGTAATAAGTTAATATCAATAATGTAATATAACAACGATATAATGCAAACTAATATCAGTAAGACTATTTTATAATCATGATAATATTGTAATATCAATAATAATGTAATAATATCAGGAATAATGTAATATAACCACAACAAAATGCAAACTAATATAAATAACGGCACCATTTTATAATGATAATAATGTGATCTCAATAGTAATGCAATTTCAGCAATAATGTAATATCCATAATAATGTAATAGATATTATAAAAATAATGGAATGCCAATCACAATGTGATCTAATACATATTTTATAATAGCAACCATAATGTAATATTAACCATGATGCATTATAAAAATATAATTTAAAATAATAATACAAATAATAGTACTATTTTATAAGGACAAATAATAATGTAATATAATATGAGTAATAATGTAATATAATAACAATATATTTGAAAATAATAAAGTCAACAATGGTACTATTTCGTAATAATGTAATTCTACATCAATAGTAATGTAATACAATAAGAATATAATTGAAAATAATAATATCAATGATGGTACTATCTTATAATAAATAATAATGTAGTACAATATCAATAGTAATGTAATATGATATCAATAGTAACATAATACAATACGAATATAAATGAAAATAATAATATCAATGATGGTACTATCTTATAATAAATAATAATGCAATGTAATATCAATAATAATGCAATATAATATCAATATTAATGTGATATCATAAGAATATAATTGAAAATAATAATATCAACGATGGTACTCCTTTATAACAACATATAATAATATAATATAATATCAATAATAATGTAATAGAATAACAATATAATTTGAAATAATAATATCAACTGCAGTAATAGTTCATAATGTATCCTTTTATTTGTTTACTTATTTACGATATTTATAGCCTGCCTTTCTCAGCCATACGGCGACTCAATGATAATAATTTAAAGTAATAATATAAATAATACTACTATTTAATCATCATCATCATAATGACAGCAATCATAATGTTCTCCCAGGATCGGGACCCAAATAATCATAAAAGAATAATTTAAAAAAAATTATATCAAAGCATCTCACAGCCCTATATATATATATATAGATATAGATATAGATATAGATATATATATATGAATGTTTTTTTTTCTCTTGTCCCAAGGCATGCTATTTAAAATAATGCAAAGTTGCTTTTTTAATTTATTATGGTCTATTATTATTACTAAAAATAATTCTATATATTTCTCTGCCTTCCCTAAAGAACCCCAAATCCAAACCTTGCAGACACACCAAACTTCTGGTTGAAAGCTATTATTAGGATTTCTATTTAGGTTGCTATTATTTATTATTTATTATTTATGTACTATTTTCTATGCTTAGGATTTCTATTTAGATTGCTATTTTTTATTTTTATGTATTATTGTCTATGATTAGGATTTCTATTTAAGTTGCTATTCTTTTTATTATTTTATTTTTTATGTATTATTATCTATGATTAGGATTTCTATTTAGATTGCTATTTTTAATTATTTCTGATTTTATTTTTATGTATTATTGTCTATGATTGGGATTTCTATTTAAGTTGCTATTATTTTTATTCTTTTATTCTTTATTTATTATTGCCTATGATTAGGATTTCCATTTAAGTTGCTATTTTTTATTATTTATAATTTTTATGTATTATTGTCTATTATGAGGATTTCTATTTAAGTTGCTATTTTTATTATTTATGATTTTATTATTTTTATGTATTATTGTCTATAATTAGGATTTCTATTTAAGTTGCTATTTTTTAAATTCTTTTATTCTTTATTTATTATTGTCTATGATTGGGATTTCTATTTAGGTTGCTATTTTTTATGTATTATGGTCTATGATTAGGATTTCTATTTAGATTCCTATTTTTAATTATTTATGATTTTTATGCATTATTGTCTATGATTAGGATTTCTATTTAGCTTGCTATTTTTTATTATTATTTTTATGTATTATTCTCTATGATTAGGATTTCCATTTAAGTTGCTATTTTTAATTATTTCTGATTTTTTAATGTATTATTGTCTATGATTAGGATTTCCATTTAGGTTGCAATTTCTCTGCTTTCCCCAAAGAACCCCAAAACCAACACCTTGCAGGCACTCCAAACTTCTGCTTGCAAGCCACCCCATTGCAATGGACCCCCCAAAAAAAGTCCCCCAAAAGTATCCAGGAAAGAAGAAGAATCCGAATCCGGAGGCTGGCACTTACTTTTGGGGGGGTCCCCCATGGCACCCAGGAAAGTGAATGGGAAGAGGATATCCACCATGCAGAAGGAAGGCTGGAGGTGCAAGGGGAGAAAGAGGAGGAGGATGCAGGCAATGCAATGCAAAGAGGAGAAGGTCCCCCTCTCTCTGTCTCTCTCTCTGTCTCTGAGTGTGTGAGTGAGTGTCTCCAGGCTGACTCCCTCCCTCCAGCCCGGGAGCCCTGGATGTCCCATACGCAGCATGACGTCAGCAGGGAGGGGACCACCCACTTGGGAGGGGGCGGGGCTTGCCAGGGGAGAGGGGGGGAACCCAGGCTGTGACGTCAGAGGCTTGGCAGGGGAAGGCGGGCGCTGATTGGACGCCGCGGGAACAATGGACCCTCACAGGGAGGGTGGGAAGGGGAAGCAGGAGGAGAAGGAGTTCCAGCTCCTTCTCCATCCAAGGCTCTTGGGGCTAATTATTACTATTATTATTATTATTATTATTATTATTATTACTATTATTATTATTCTGCACCCATCTCTCTATTTTTCTATCTCCTTCTCTCTATCTAGTATTTGTTTATCTACCTGTGAAACCTCTCTATTTTCTCACCTGTCTTTCTCATGGAACTTCTTTACCTGTTTATGTATTATGCTGTGGCCAACCTTCCCTCTTTCTTTCCTTCTTTCCCTCCTTCCTTCACTCCCTCTTTCCTTTCTTCCCATCTTTCCTTCTCTTCTTCTTTCCTTCTCTGTTTCTTTCCTTCTTTCCCCCTTTTTCTTTCTCTTCTGCTGACTCTTTTCTTCCTTCCCTCTTTCCTTCTTTCCTTCCTCACTTTCTCTACATCTTCCCCCCTTCCTTCTCTCCCTCTTTCCTTCCTTCTTTCCCTTTTTCTTTCCTTCTCTCCTTCCTTCCTTTCCTTCCCCCTTTTTCTTTCACCCCCTCTTTCTCTCCTTTCTTCCTTCACTCCCTCCTTCCTTCCCTCCCATCTTTCCTTCTCCTCTTCCTTCTCTATCTCTTTCCTTCATTCCCCCTTTTTCTTTCTCTTCTGCTGTCTCTCTTTTCTTCCTTCTCTCTTTCCTTCCCTCCCTCTTTCTCTACATCTTCCCCCCTTCCTTCACTCCCTCTTTCCTTCCTTCCTTCCCCCTTTTTCTTTCACTCCCTCTTTCTCTCCTTTCTTCCTTCTCTCCCTTTTTCCTTCCTTCTTTCCCCTTTTTCTTTCCTTCTCTCCTTCCTTCCTTCTCTAACTTTCCTTCCTTCCCCCTTTTTTTCACTCCCTCTTTCTCTCCTTTCTTCCTTCCCTCCCTCTTTCCTTCCTTCTTTCCCTTTTTCTTTCCTTCTCTCCTTCCTTCCTTCCTTCCCCCTTTTTCTTTCACTCCTTCTTTCTCTCCTTTCTTCCCTCTCTCCCTCTTTCCTTCCTTCTTTCCCTTTTTCTTTCCTTCTCTAACTTTTCTTCCTTTCCCCTTTTTCTTTCACTCCCTCTTTCTCTCCTTTCTTCCTTCTCTCCCTCTTTCCTTCCTTCTTTCCCTTTTTCTTTCCTTCTCTCCTTCCTTCCTTCTCTAACTTCCTTTCCTTCCCCCTTTTTCTTTCACTCCCTCTTTCTCTCCTTTCTTCCTTCTCTCCCTCTTTCCTTCCTTCTTTCCCTTTTTCTTTCCTTCTCTCCTTCCTTCCTTCTCTAACTTTCCTTCCTTTCCCCTTTTTCTTTCACTCCTTCTTTCTCTCCTTTCTTCCTTCTTTCCCTTTTTCTTTCCTTCTCTCCTTCCTTCCTTCCTTCCTTCCTCCCCCCTTTTTCTTTCACTCCCTCTTTCTCTCCTTTCTTCCTTCTCTCCCTCTTTCCTTCTGTCTTTGCTTCCTTCTCCCTTTCCTTCTTTCCCTCCTTCCCTCTTTCTTTTCTCCTCTTCCCTCCCTCTTTCTTCCCTTTTTCTGTATTGTCATTTAACTTTTTGGGGCTTTTTAAGTCCCTTCTGTTGTGTTTTTGAGTGTTTTTATGAGTGAAGAACATAAATTGGGTTGTTAGGTGTCTTGTGTCCAAATTTGGTGTCAATTCATCCAGTGGTTTTTGAGTTCTGTTAATCCCACAAACGAACATTAAATTTTTATTTATATAGATTAAACACTAGCTGTCCCCTGCCAGGCGTTGCTGTGGCCCAGTCTGCTGATCTGCGAAATAAAGTAATGAGAAAGTGTTGGTTTCTTTATGTTTGAGGGTAAACAGGATTTCTTGCTGTTTCTTTGCCAGTGTTGATGTGGAGAGTGTCTGGTTTGCTCACCCTGGAACATGCAACATATCATTGTCTTTCTTTAAGGGTCCCCTTCAAATCTAGGATACTATATCTCTTTGTCTGTGAATCATATGGCTGGATGGCTCTCTGTCAGGAGGGCTTTAATTACGTTTTCTTGCCCTGGTGGAGGGAGTTGGACTGGATGGCCTTAAGTATTTTCCGTTGGTCATGGGGTTCTGTGTGGGAAGTTTGCCCCAATTCGATCGTTCGTGGGGTTCAGAATGCTCTTTGATTGTAGGTGAATTATAAATCCCAGTAACTACAACTCCCAAATGTCAAGGTCTATTTCCCCCAAACTCCCATCTGTGTTCACATTTGGGCATATGGAATATTCATGCCAAGTTGGGTCCAGATCCATCATTGTTTGAGTCCACAGTGCTCTCTAGATGTAGGTGAACTACAACTCCCAAACTCAAGGTCAATGCCCACCAAACCCTTCTAGTGTTTTCTGTTGGTCAGGGGAGTCCTGTGTGCCAAGTTTGGTTCAATTCTATCATGCTATTTGATTGTAGGTGAACTATAAATCCCAGCAACTACAACCCCCTATCTATCTATCTATTGCTGGATGGCTCTTTGTCAGGAGGACTTTGATTACATTTGTTTTGCCCTGATGAAGGGAGTTGGATTGGATGGCCTTAAGTATTTTCTGTTGTCCGTGGGGTTCAGAATGCTCTTTGATTGTAGGTGAACTGTGAATCCCAGTAACTACAAATCCCAAATGTCATGGTCTATTTCCTCCAAACTCCATCTGAATTCACATTTGGGCATATGGAGTATTCGTGCCAAGTTTGGTCCAGATCCACCCTTGTTTGAGTCCACAGTGCTCTCTGGATGGAGGCAAACTACAACTCCAAAACTCAAGGTCAATGCCAACCAAACCCTTCTGGTGTTTTCTGTTGGTCATGGGAGTCCTTTGTGCTAAGGTTGGCCCAATTTCATCATTGGTGGAGTTCAGAATACTCTTTGATTGTACGTAAACTATAAATCCCAACAACTACAGCTCCCAAATGACAAAATCAATTTTTTAAAGTGAAGGACATACATTGGCCTGATAGGTGTCTTGTGTCCAAATTTGGATATCTATCTCTTCTATCTATCTATCTATCTATCTATCTATCTATTTCTCCTTTCCATCATCTTTCCTTTCTGTGATCTATCTCTCTCTCTCTCCCTCCTTTCTATCACCTACCTACCTACCTACCTACCTACCTACCTACCTACCTACCTATATCTTCTTTCTGTCATCCTATCTATCATCTATCTATCTATCTATCTATCTATCTATCTATCTATCTATCTCTCCTACCATCTCTTCTTTCTGTCATCTAGATAGATAGTATCATAGATAAATGAATAGAAAAGAGAGATATCTATCTATCTTATCTATCCTATCATCTCTTTTTTCTGTCATCTATCTTTCTATCATTTCTTTCTGTCATCTTGTCTATCTACCTTTCTATTTCTCCTTTCCATCATCTTTCCTTTCTGTGATCTATCTATCTATCTATCTATCTATCTATCTATCTATCTATCTATCTAATCCAATCCTATCCTATCCTATCCTATCCTGTCTGTCTGTCTCTCTCTCTCTCTCTACCTATCCATCCATCCATCCATCTTATTCATCTATCTATCTCTATCTATCTATCTATCTATCTATCTATCTAATCCTATTTATCTATCTATGCATCTATCTATCTATGCATCTATCTATCTATCTCTATCTATCTATCTATCTATCTATCTATCTATCTATCTATTCATCTATCTATCTATCTATCTATCTATTCTGTCTATCTATTTTATTCATCTATCCATCTATTCATCTATCTATCTATCTGTCTATCTATCTATCTATCTATATCTATCTATCTAATCCTATCCTATCCTATCCTATCCTATCCTGTCTGTCTGTCTGTCTGTCTGTCTCTCTCTCTACCTATCCATCCATCCATCCATCCATCCATCCATCCATCTTATTCATCTATCTATCTATCTATCTATCTATCTATCTATCTATCTATCTATCTATCTATCATCCTATCTCTCCTATCATAACTTCTATCTATCTCTCTTTTCTATCATCTATCTATGATACTATCTATTTATCTATCTATCATATATCCTATCATCACATCTATCTACCTATTATCTACCTCTCTCTCCTTTCTATCATCTATCTACAAGATGTACATATATATGAGATACATATACACCTGCTTCCATGGCTTTCATTTGGGATCCTATAGAGAGAAAGTAATAATAATATAATATAGTGTAATATAACAACACTATAATAATATAAAATACAACACATATAGTAATAAATATAGCAATATTATAATAAAATAAAATAGCACTATAATAATATAAAATATATAATATAATATAATAACACTCCAATAATATAAAATATAACACATATAATAATAAATACAGCAATATTATAATAACAAAATAAAATAACATTATAATAATATAAAATATCACATATAGTAATAAATATAGCAATATTATAATAATAATATAAAATAACAATAATTATATAAAATATATAATATAATATAATAACACTAGAATAATATAAAATATAACATATAGTAATAAATACAGCAATATTATAATAATAAAATAAAATATCACAATAATAATATAAAATATAACATATATAGTAATAAATATAGCAACAAAATAAAATAAAATAGCACTATAATAATATAAATATATAATAAAAAACATTACAATAATATAAAATATAACACATATAGTAATAAATATAGCAATATTATAATAACAAAATAAAATAGCACTATAATAATATAAAATATATCATATAATAACACTACAATAATAATAAAATATAATATATAAAGTAATAAATATAGTAATATTATAATAATAAAATAAAATAACGCAATAATAATATATAATATAAAAAAACAATAACACTACAATAATAATAAAATATAATATATAAAGTAATAAATATACCAATATTATAATAATAAAATAAAATAACGCAATAATAATAGTATAAAATATATAAATATAATACGTATAATAATAAATATAGTAATACATATAATAATAAACATGGTAACACTTATAATAATAACATATAAATAATAATAATAATAATAATAATAATAGGATTTAGGCCAGATATAAATAATATATCTCATTCTTCCTTAGGTCTGAGAACCTGGGCCTTTCCCAAGCCAAACTTCTTCCTTTCCAGACCACAGGTTTCAACATATATATTATATATATATATATATATATGAGAAATATGATACAGGATACAGTCTGAAGTGCTGGCAATGTTGGACCTGCTATTTCCATGCGGTTTGTGTTGGAAAAAATTCCCTTTGACTTCCCCCAAGAAGGAGAGGGTTGTAGTTTTAATAGATCTCCTTCCCTTCAACCTGGCTATTTCTTTATGTGACTTCCTTTGGAAAGAGGGATGGGGCCTTTCTTCCCAAAAACAGGAGCGAAAGAGGCTTCCCTTTCCCATATATTTACATTTCAGACATTCCAAAACGTAGCTTTCGAAAAACACCTTTGCACCCATTTGGACAACTATATATACCAGGCATGGTCCAACTTGGGCCCTCCTTCTAGGTGTTTTGGACTTCAACTCCCACAATTCCTAACAGCCTACCGGCTGTTAGGAATTGTGGGAGTTGAAGTCCAAAACACCTGGAAGGAGGGCCCAAGTTGGACCATGCCTGATCTACACTGCATAATTAATGCCGTATGATTATTATCATCATCATCTCCGATCCAATTAGCCATTTGGAGCAGACTACGACATAACTAGATCAATCCAGAATCAGATTAATATCCAATCCATAATCACATTAATCACAATCTGTCCATAATTAGCCATCAGATAATCCCATTGGACAGGAGGTGCCAGCCACGATCCCATTATCTCATTAATTATCTATTTTCAGTATATCTTGCGGGCGTTGTCCCATAACAGAAGGGGAAGAAGAAGAACTCCTCCAGGAAAAGACAAGAAAATAATTCCTTCTCAATATACATATGCCTTTTCCCTAAAGAGAAATCTAAAATTCAATGTTTGGGTGCCGTTAATGGTTCCTTATCAATTTTCCCCGGTATTGTTATAAACTTTCCTCTTTAGAATACAACCCTTCGACAAACATTTTGAATAAATGAAATAATCATTATAGTAGTTATTATTAATAATAATCAATTAGTTAATAATAATAATAATAATAATAATAATAATAATGTATTGGTTATTATTAATAATAGTAATCAATTACTTAATAATAATGTATTGATTATTATTAGTAGTTATTAATAATCATCATAATTAATTAGTTAATAATGTATTGATTATTATTAGTAGTTATTAATAATAATAATTATTAGTTAATAATAATAATGTATTGATTATTAGGAGTAGTTATTATTAATCATAATTAATTAGTTAATAATAATAATAATCATGTATTGATTATTAGTAGTGCTTATTATTAATAATTAATTAGTTAATAATAATAATAATAATGTATTGATTATTATTAGTTATTAATAAGAATAAATTAGTTAATAATAATGTATTGATTATTATTAGTTATTAATAAGAATAAATTAGTTAATAATAATGTATTGATTATTATTAGTACTTATTAATAATCATAATTAATTAGTTAATAATAATGTATTAATTATTATTACTAGTTATTATTAATAATTAATTAGTTAATAATAATAATGTATTGATTATTATTACTAGTTGTTGTTAATAATAATAATAAGAAGAATAAGAATTAATTAGTTAATAATAATAAGTCTAGTCTGCTGTGTTTTTTCGGTGTTTTTATGAGTGATGATCACTCGTTGGCCTGATAAGTATATTGTGTCCAAATTTGGTGTCAATTTATCCAGTGGTTTTTGAGTTATGTTAATCCCACAAATGAACATTACATTTTTATTTATATAGATTACTGTATTTATTATTATTATTATTATTATCTTATTTATGACTCTAACCCACACCAATGACGGATGAAGACCAAACTTGGCACACAGAGCCCCAATGACCCACTCTACATCTTGATGCGGTGTGGAAGCGAATGGACCATGAATGGTGGGGCTTGTATATGGGAGTTGTAATTTTATCCACACCCACTGAACCTAGCCGACATTGGATCTAGACTAAACTTGGAGCACAAACAAACAATGCCTTCGTCAAATAACATGGGTCCCCAAGCCAGTTGTAATAATAATAATAATAATAATAATAATAATAATAATAATAGTACAATGCCATCAAAGCCAGAATTGAGAAGTCGACAAGAGATCCCAACTGTAGACTCTGCAAGGAAGCAGATGAAACAATAGATCCCATCCTCAGCTGCTGCAAGATCGTGCAGACAGATTCCAAGCAGAGGCATAACACTGTTGCTCAGATGATTCATTGGAACGTGTGCCACAAACACCATCTGCCTGCGACAAAGAACTGGTGGGATCACAAGCCGGAAAAAGTTACAGAGAGTGAACACTCCAAACTCCTTCAGGACTTCCGGATTCAGACAGACAGAGTTTTGGAGCACAAGACTCCTGACCTCACAATCATGTTAAAAAACAAAGTATGGATCGTCGATGTTGCAATTCCAGGTGACAGCAGGATTGAAGAGAAACAACAGGAAAAGCTGACACAATATGAGGGTTTAAAGATCGAACTGCAAAGACTCTGGCACAAACCAGTCAAGGTGGTCCCAGTGGTGATGGGCACACTGGGTGTAGTGCCTAAAGACCTTGGCCTGCACTTAAACACAATCAACGCTGACAAAGTCACCACCTGTCAGCTGCAAAAGGCCACCTTACTGGGATCTGCATGCATGATTTGCCGATACATCACACAGTCCTAGACACTTGGGAATTATCCGACGTGTCATCCAGTTCATCAGTGGGCAGAGTGTCTGCTGTGGACTCATCTTGTTGTGTTTCTAATAATAATAATAATAATAATAATAATAATAATAATGACTCATATATTCGTCCTTTGAGCAAAATGCTGAACTTTGCATCTCTTTTTCAAAGCCGGGGTCCACCCAACTCCCATCATTCCATTGCATTTAATCAAGGCAGTTCATGTGGTGTCAAACTGCATTAATTCTACAGTGTAGATGCATCCCAAAGTCGTTGGAAGGATTTGTTGTACTACGGACACCATATAGGGCTGTTTCACAACCCAAATACCTGAATTCCCTTTGTTCAAAGATCTGGCCTTCCTTTCTTCACCTTTGGTTCAGACTCTGTGCGAATAACCCACATGATAATTTTCCGTGGCAGCAATAACAGATGTTTGTGCAATTAAAACACGTTTCCCAGCCGTGTGCTAAGCAGGGTTGAATTCTTCAACTGTTATTGGATTTTCTCAGCTTAAGCAGATGAATCCGTTCAGTTCATTGCAAGGCTCCTCAATTGGGAAAAGGAGGAAAGAGAGGCTGGAAAGTGTGCCATTATTATTATTATTATTATTATTATTATTATTATTATATTACTTACCTGCCTCTCCTCACTGCAAAGCAAACCTGGAATGGATACAGAGCATTGACTTACAAAAGCCATGCTCAGGGCGCATCTACACTGCAGAATTAACCCACTTTGGTGCCACTTGAAGTGCCGTGGCTCAGTGATATGGGATGTTGAGAATTGTGGTTTGGCAAAAAGGCTAGAGACCTTGCAAAATTATAACTTTCCATAGCATGTCACCGTGGCAGTTAAAGTGGTATCAAACTGGTTTAATTCTACAGTGTAGACGCAGCCAAGTATTTCAGATAAAGGCAACTCAGACTATATGACAACTGTGTTTTAAAGTGATTATGTTCGGTGCTTTTATCTGTATCTCTTTAACACTAATCAGAGGATATAAGAAAAAGCCTTAATAGTTAAAATATTACTATCAATGTGCTATCACTGATACACACACACACACACACACATATATATATGGTTCCATTGTATAGTTTATAAGATGCTATTACACTCTGTGCAATATATATATATATATGCTTCAATTGTATAGTTTATAAGATTATATTTCACTCTGCAATATATATATCTATATGCTTCTATTGTATAGTTTATAAGATGCTATTACACATTGTGCTATATATTTATCTATCTCTCTATCTATGCTTCCATTGTATAGTTTATAATATGCTATTACACCTGTGCTATCTGTCTATCTATCTATCTATCTATCTATCTATCTATCTATGCTTCGATTGTATAATTTATAAGATGATAAATATATAAACTATACAGTATATATACTTCTGTTGTATGCTATTACACATGTGCTCTCTCTCTCTATATATATATATGCTTTCATTGTATAGTTTATAAGATGCTATTACACACTGCACTATAGATTTATCTATGTATCTATCCTTCCATTGCATAGTTTATAAGATGCTATTTCACTCTGTGAAGTATATATGTTTCTGTTGTATAGTTTATAAAATGCTATTACACACTGTGCTATCTATCTATCTATCTATCTATCTATCTATGCTTCCATTGTATAGTTTATAACATGCTATTACACGCAGTGATATATATATATATATATGCTTCCATTGTATAGTTTAAAAAATGCTATTACACTCTGTGCTGTATATATGTTTCTGTTGTATAGTTTGTAAGATGCTATTACACACTGTGCTATCTATCTATCTATCTATCTATCTATGCTTCCATTGTATAGTTTATAACATGCTATTACACGCAGTGATATATATATATATATATATATATATATACTTCCATTGTATAGTTTAAAGAATGCTATTACACTCTGTGCAATATATTTATCTCACTATTTATTCATTGTATAGTTTATAAGATGCTATTACACTCTTATATATATGCTTCTGTTGTATAATTTATAACATGCTATTACACACTGTGCTGTATATGTTTCTGTTGTATAGTTTATAATATGCTATTACACTCAGTGAAATATATATATGCTTCCATTGTATAGTTTATACGATGCTATTACACTCAGTGCTATATATTTATCTCTCTATTTATCCATTGTATAGTTTATAAGATGTTATTACATCCTGTGCAATATATATATATATATATATATATATGCTTCCATTGTATAGTTTATACAATGCTATTTCACTCTGTGCTATATATTTGTCTCTCTATTTATTCACTGTATACTTTATAAGATGCTATTACACTCTGTGAAATATATATATGCTCCCATTGTATAGTTTATAAGATGCTATTATACTCTGTACAATATATAAGCTTCTGTTGTATAGTTTATAAGATGCTATTACACTGTGCAATATATACGCTTCTGTTGTATAGTTTATAAGATGCTATTACACATTGTGCTATCTCTCTATCTATCTCTCTAGCTATACTTCCATTGTATAGCTTATAATATGCTATTACACTCAGTGCAATATATATATGCTTCCATTGTATAGTTTATAAGATACTATTACACTCAGTGCAATATATATATATATATATATATATATATATATGCTTCCATTGTATAGTTTATAAGATGCTATTACACTCAGTACTATATATATGCTTCTATTGTATAATTTATAAAATGCTCTTACACTCTGTATAAAATATATTGCACAGCATAGAGTATAATTGCATCTTCAAGGCAATTCCAAATGCGTGCAAAGGGGTGGATTTTGAGGGATTATTATGGGCATAATAAACCAATGATCTTTTCAAATGTAATAATATTCTCCCCTCCCCCCCCCCCCCCCCCCCCGCCCCAATAGCACAGCACTCCTATGGAATATAAACCATACCAATGTTGGCAAAATATGGTACTTTCCCAACTTTACCCTATAGATTTTACATGATTTTAAATGCATACATATTTCCTTTTTGACCGCTTTAAACCGTGAACAGCTTTGCGCTTGTTCTAAGCCAAAAGGCCCTTAATTGGCTCAAGGGAGCTAATTTTCTTGGCAGCCTTTCCCATGTCAGATTTGGGCTTATTTGGTTATTTAAAGAAGGCAAGAAACCCCTCCAAAGATCCCAACCTGTTTTATTTCTCATTAGCGGCTTGATAACCCTATGAACGGAAAAAAATTCCTTCTGCTTCATCGCCCTGGAAGCTGATATTTTTGTTGGAAGCTTAGCGTCAGATTAAAAAAAAAAGGAGGCTTTAATGAGCGAAACACATGGTAATTAATAACGAAGTTAAGTATGGAAGGGGGTTGAGATGGCATGGCTTAGGCCTATGCCTCCGTTCAGAAAAATCATTCCATTTCAATTGAGCCATATCATTTCTATGTAACTTTACCAGGCATGGGAAAATTTGGCCATCCATGTGTTTTGGACTTCAACTCCCACAATGGTCTTCTGTTGCTCGAAAGACCAAAACATGAACCAATACATTGAAATATATGAAAGGATGTTATGGGGAAGATAGATCAAGCTTGTCTTTCATTGCTTCGAAGACCAGAAGATGAACCAATACATTGAAATATATGAAGGGATGTCATGGAGAAGTACCAAGCTTGTCTTTTGTTGCTCCAAAGACCAGAACATGAACCAAGACATTCAAATACATGAAGGGTTGTTATGGAGAAGATGGACTGAGCTTGTCTTCTGTTGCTCTAAAGACCAGAACATGAACCAATGCATCCAAATATAGGGTTGTTGTAGGTTTTTTCGGGCTATATGGCCATGGTCTAGAGGCATTCACTCCTGGCGTTTCGCCTGCATCTATGGCAAGCATCCTCAGAGGTAGTGAGGTCTGTTGGAACTAGGAAAAAGGTATTTATATATCTGTGGAATGACCAGGGTGGGACAAAGGACTCTTGTCTGCTGGAGCTAGGTGTAAATGTTTCAACTGACCACCTTGATTAGCATATAATGGCCTGACAAAGCCTGGAGCAATCTTTTGTTGAGAGGTGATTAGATGTCCTTGTTTGTTTCCTCTCTGTTGTTGTGCTGTAATTTTTGAGTTTTTTAATACTGGTAGCCAGATTTTGTTCATTTTCATGGTTTCCTCCTTTCTGTTGAAATTGAACACATGCTTGTGTATTTCAATGGCTTCCCTGTGTAGTCTGACATAGTGGTTGTGAGAGTGGTCCAGCATTTCTGTGTTCTCAAACAATATGCTGAGTCCAGGTTGGTTCATCAGGATGGTCAGTTGAAACAGTCACACCTAGCTCCAGCAGACAAGAGTCCTTTGTCCCATCCTGATCATTCCACAGATATATAAACCCATTTTCCTAGTTCCAACAGACCTCACTACCTCTGAGGATGCTTGCCATGTGTTGTTCATTCGTTCAGTCGTCTCCGACTCTTCGTGACCTCGTGGACCAGCCCACGCCAAAGCTCCCTGTCGGCCGTCACCACCCCCAGCCATAGATGCAGGCAAAACATCAGGAGAGAATGCCTCTAGACCATGCCCATATCGCCCGAAAAAACCTACAACAATCCAGTGATTCCGGCCATGAAAGCCTTCAACAATACATCATCCAAATATATAAAGGGACATTAGGAGAAGATGGACCAAGCTTGTCTTCTGCTACTCCAAACACCAGAAATAAACCAATACATCCAAGTACATGAAGGGACGCTGTGGATAAGATGGACCAAACTTGTCTTCTGTTCCTCTAAAGACCAGAACATGAACCAATACATTGAAATAGATGAAGGGACATCATGTAGAAGATGGACTGAGCTTGTCTTCTGTTATTCTAAACCAGAATATAAACCAATACATTGAAATATATGAAGGGACATCATGGAGAAGATGGACCAAGCTCATCTTTCATTGCTCTGAAGACCAGAACATGAACCAATACATCCAAATATATGAAGGGACATTATGGATAAGATGGACCAAACTTGTCTTCTGCTACTCCAAATACCAAAAATAAACCAATACATCTAAGTACATGAAGGGACGTCATGAAGAATATGGACCAAACTTGTCTTCTGTAACTCTCAACCAGAACATTAACCAATACATTGAAATATATAAAGGGACACCATGGAGAAGATGGCCCAAGCTTGTCTTCTGCTACTCCAAATACCAAAAATAAACCAATACATCTAAGTACATGAAGGGACGTTGTGGAGAAGATGGACCAAACTTGTCTTCTGTTGCTCTGAAGACCAGAACATGAACCAATACATTGAAATATCTGAAGGGACGTCATGAAGAAGATGGACCAGTCTTGTCTTTCATTGCTCCGAAGACCAGAAGATGAACCAATACATTGAAATATATGAAGGGAGGTCATGGAGAAGTTGGACCAAGCTTGTCTTTCATTGCTCTAAAGACCAGAACATGAACCAATACAGTGAAATAGATGAAGGGACATCATGGAGAAGTTGGATCAAGCTTGCTTTCTGCTGTTCCAAGACCAACCAACAGATTCAAAGACTCCAAAAAGAAGTCAGAAGAAGCGAAATAGATTTTCTCAGATGGCGTTGGAGTCTTCGTCTTGAGAGGCCTTCAAACAAACCCTGGATGGGCATCTTACGAGACACTTTGTGCCTTCCTAAATGGCAGAATAGGGTTGGACTAGATGGCCTTTGGTGCTCGTTCTGTGGTTCGTTGATTCTGTATCTCTTCATTTAGAGAAATAACTCATGGCTGGAACGTAAGCTCTGAAGAGGAACATGTAGCCCCTTGCACCAAACCATCAAGCGTATCGCATTTCCCTTTTTCGAAATGGATCGGCACAAACACCTTCCCCAACGTACTGCTTTCCAGATGTCTTGGATTACCGCTCTGATCCCATATATTTGCAGGTACACAGAGTAGTTCAACATGTGCCAAAATGCCGTCTTTTCTTTCTCTTTTCCCTCCCCGTCTCATCCACTTGCATTTTGGGCACATCTCCGAGACCGGAAGACGGAGCATCCACTCTGCGTCATGATATCCGCCTCAAAAGAAGGGAACTTTTATGGTTCAGTGATTGCCATTAATTGATTTCTGGTTCACAAAGGTGATGGATGTGCGCATCATAAAATCCATATGGTTTCACGCATATCGATCCCATCGATTGGCAATTAAGGACAGATGCAGTCTGTGCGCCTGTTATCAAAATGTTTGCACCAACGTTGACTTTTGCCTCTTGGTTTAGATGTTGTTGATGTTATCATTGTGGGTCTCCAAGTCCCTTCCGGCTTACAGCAATATTATAGAATGGATGCAGTTTGACACCACTAACTGGCGTGGAACCCTGGAATTTGTAGTTTGATGAGGGACGAGCACACTTTGGCAAATAATATTAATATTAACAACAATAATACATGGAATTAACTGCCTCTCCTTGTAGATCAAGGCGTGGTACAAAAGGGTCAAACTCCATAGCATTGAGCAATTGGCAGTTAAACTGAGATCAAACTGCAGTAAGTCTACAGTGTAGATGCATCTTATTACAAAGCCTGAGATTGTACAAAGTTTTTTCATACTTATTTACTGTATTATTATAAGTGGCTTCTTTAACTTACTACTAGCATACCATATCTCCTTCTACGTCCCACCTCGGAGTTTAAGATCTTCTGGGGAGGCCTTGCTCTTGGCCCCACCTCTGTCTCAAACGCGTATGGTCAATGCAACTTAAACAACATCCAGTCATTGAATTCTTGACAGCAGAAGGTGTCACCTCAAAGGAGATTCATCCGAGAATGCAAGCTGTTCATGGTGACTGTGTTGATGTGAGTACTGTGCGTCGTTGGGCGAGTAAGTTTAAAGATGTTGAGGTGACACCTTCTGCTGTCAAGAATTCAGTGACTGCACATTGCTTAAGTCGCATTGATTGACAATCTGTGCAGGGTTCTGCACTTTGCATTTTAACAACACAACCGTTCAATGCTAAGGCTTCCCACCAAAATGGAACCGTAGAGGAGAGTGTACTGAACAAGCCAGTACCTGCCGCATACCAGTACTGCCATCTGTTGAGGAGTTAATAAGGTGGAGGCATTATTTTTCATTCAACCCTCCAAATGGAACTGGAGAGGAGAGTCTACTGAACAAGCCAGTACCTGCTGCATACCAGGACTGCCATCTGTTGAGTTACGAAGGGAGAGGCATTACTTTTCATTCAACCCTCCAAATGGAACCGTAGAGGAGAGTCTCCTGAACAAGACAGTACCTGCCGCATACCACGACTGCCATCTGTTAAGGAGTTACGAAGGTGGAGCATTATTTTTCATTCAACCCTCCAAATGGAACTGTAGAAGAGAGCCTACTGAACAAGCCAGTACCTGCCACATACCAGTACTGCCATCTGTTGAGGAGTTACGAATGTGAAAGCATTATTTTTCATCCAACTCTCCAAATGGAACTGTAGAGGAGAGTCTACTGAACAAGCCAGTACCTGCCGCATACCAGTACTGCCAATTGTTGAGGAGTTACGAAGGTGGAGGCATTACTTTTAAATCAACCCTCGTATGAATGATGTGCATATTCGTATCCGTGCATTTAAGGTAAAGGTTTTCCCCTGATGTTAGGTCCTGTCATGTCAGACTCTGGAACTCTGATGCTCATCTCCATTTCTAAGCCGAAGAGCCGGCGTTGTCCGTAGACACCTCCAAGGTCATGTGAATGCATGGAGTGCCGTTACCTTCCCTATTGATCTAATCACATTTGCATGGTTTCGAACTGCTGGGTTGGCAAGAGCTGGGGCTAACAGCGGGAGCTCATGCCACTCCCCGGATTCGAACCTGCAACCTTTCGGTCAGCAAGTTCAGCAGCTCAGCGGTTTAACTCACTGAACCACTGGGGAAATTTCCGACAGATGTCCCGCAGCAGACATCTTGCGGGCTTCGAAATCCCGTAATGAAGCAGCAAGTCTGGACATCACAGGCAGAAATCCTGGGACCAACCGGTCTGTGTACGGACCTGCTCTCTTTTCACCACCGGGGAAATTTCCGACGGATGTCCCGCAGCAGTCATCTTTCGGGCTTCGAAATCCCGTAACGAAGCAGCAAGTCTGGACGTCACAGGCAGAAATCCCGGGACCAACTGGTCTGTGTGTGGACCTGCTCTCTTTTCACCACCGGAAAAATTTCCGATGGATGTCCCGCAGCAGTCATCTTGCGGGCTTCGAAATCCTGTAACGAAGCCATTAGTCTGGATGTCACAGGCGGAAATCCCGGGACCAACCGGTCTGTGTGCGGACCTGCTCTCTTTTCACCACCGGGGAAATTTCCGATGGATGTCCTGCAGCAGTCATCTTGCGGGCTTCAAAATCCCATAACGAAGCAGCAAGTCTGGATGCAGGGGCGGCTCATCCATTACGCGAAGTAAGTGTCGCAGAACACTTTTTTTTGCCAGGGGCGCAGAGGCGCCGCTGTAAATGCCCCTCGACCGCCACTGGAGGAACGCCCCCTCATCTCACAACAGCCCTAGCAGTCCGGGGGGAGCCTCGGCTTTCTTGCCTTGCTGCCGGGCAATCCTCTTCCCAAAGGGGCCGGGCCCTTGAGCCTCGCCTCGCCCCTCTCGTTCCTGCTCCACCTGGCCACCGGGTGCACGAGCAGAGCCGGCGCTCAATCGTTCTCCGTGTTTGATTCCTTCCCCATGACCGGCTCCCTTTCCCGATCCCCCGGCGCTCCACCTGCCTCCTCACCTCTCCCTAATCTGCAAGTGGGCCAAGGGGCGGAGCCGCCGTGCCTGGCCCGCTTCGGATCCGGAGGTGTGTCTGAAGACCCCAGCGTGCACACCAAAAGTCACATCTTCTCCTGACTTTCTCTTCAGCCATTGGGACCAAGAGAGAGAGAGAGAGAGAGAGCCCCTCTGGCTGGAGGTATCTCCCACCTCCACTCCCTCCTTTGTTTTTGCGCCTACCTTCAGGAAAGGTGGGCATCTCCACCTCTGTCTCTCTCTCTCTCTTGGTCCCAATGGCTGAGGAGAAAGTCAGGAGAAGAGGTGACTTTTGGTGCACACGCCGGGGTCTTCAGGCACACCTCCGGACCCAAAGTGGGCCAGGCAAGGGAGCAAGTTCAGCAAGTGTAGTTACTGGGATGTATAGTTCACCTACAATCAAAGAACATTCTGAACTCCACCAATGATGGAATTGAACCAAATATGGCACACAGAACTCCCACGACGAACAGAAAAAATATATATCAATGATTGGTTGGGGGGGGGGGGGGCGCCAAATATACTGTTTGCTTACCGTTGAAAATTACCCAGGGCCGCCTCTGCCTGGATGTCACAGGCAGAAATCCCGGGACCAATCGGTCTGTGTGCGCACCTGCTCTCTTTTCACCACCGGGGAAATTTCCGACAGATGTCCCGCAGCAGTCATCTTGCGGGCAGAAATCCCAGGACCTGTGTGCAGACCTGCTCTCAGGTCCCGTTTTTTTTTTTTGTCCTACCTATTTTATCCGCAATTTGGTGCTGTCTGGAAGCACCCAGAGTAAAATATACTCATTCCTACATGGCATTCTGGATGGGTGTATTTGAATCCCGGAACCCTGTACGGTCTCGGCGTTGTGGTGAGCGCACAGCGAGACCCATGTGGCTGCAGTATGATTAGGCCTGCCCTTGCCTTTGGAAGGGGCTCCGTCTCCTCTGCTTTCTCCGTGCGCCATCAACCGCATTCCCATTTAATCATTTTCACATTGCCCCATGAAACCCAAATCCAAAGATGCTCGGTCCTTTCGAAAACCTCTGAAAGGTCGTAAATCTTGCCGAAAGAGACCCAACTCGAAATGGGCTTTAATGGGGGGCTGGCCTTGCATTGGGGACGGGGCGTTGGTTGAAGGCGTAGTAAACCTGTCTTTGCAAGATGAGGCCAGGAGAGCTTTGCCTCTTTGAAGCTTGCTGGGTTGCCCAGACAATTGGCAGGTAAGACGAAAACGGGATTTTGAGGGCGGAAAGAAGCCAAGGCGATGCCTGGTGTCTCCAGCTCTGCTCCAACCACCTCTGGACACATGAACCAAAGCTGGAGAAGAGATTTATTACAGGTTCCATGGAGGTAGAAATGTGGGTTTGGCACCAGAAAAGGACCCGGTTTTCCATAAATAATCAAAACAAAAACCTGACTTGTTCCAATTTGCTAACAGCAGAACTTTCCATGTTTTTGAAACACGCCTCCTCCCACAACACGGTCATTCGGTTTTACTACCAAACCGACCCCTTGTAACAGGCATGGGCAAACTTCGGCACAGTGGGTTAAACCGCTGAGCTGCGGAACTTGCTGTCCGAAAGGTCACTGGTTCAAATCCAGGGAGCGGGGTGAGCTCCCACTGCTAGCCCCAGCTTCTGCCAACCTAGCAGTTTGAAAACATGCAAATGTGAGTAGATAGTAGTTGCTTTATCGTCTTTGTATGTATTTTACTGTGTTGTTACTGTATTTTGGTTTTACCTTATTGTAATATGCTGTTGGGTTTGGCCTCATGTAAGCTGCCCCGAGTCCCCATTGGGGAGATGGTGGCGGGGTATTAAATAAAGATTATTATTGTTATTATTATTATGTATCATATTTATACTACAATATTAGGCTCATGTAGGATGTATATATATATATATACATATACATAGATACATACAATAGATGAGCCTAATATTATAGTATAAATATGATACATTAGAGCAATAACAGAATTATAATAAAATATAATGCATTATTATTATAATTAATATTATAATATAATATAGATATAATACATTTTATATCTTCTATATAAATAAAGGAGCGTCTGGTGGTGCAGCGGGTTAAAGCACTGATCTGCTGAGCTTCTTGACCGAAAGGTCACAGGTTCAAATCCGTGGAGCAGCGTGAGCTTCCGCTGTCAGCCCCAGCTTCTGCCAACCTAGCAGTTCAAAAACATGCAAATGTGAGTAGATCAATAGGTGCCACTCCAGCGGGAAGGTGACGGCACTCCATGCAGTCATGCTGGCCACATGACCTTGGAGGTGTCTATGGACAACACCGGCTATTTGGCTTAGAAATGGAGATGAGCACCAACCCCCAGAGTTGGACACGACTGGACTTAATGTTACCTTATATATTTATGTGTATATATATGTGTATGTATATATGTATGTGTGCATATATGTGTATGTATATATATATATGTGTGTGTGTGTGTATATATGTATGTGTTGACCTTGAAGGAGCTGAGGGTGGTGACGGCCGACAGGGAACTCTGGAGTGGGCTGGTCCATGAGGTCATGAAGAGTCGGAAATGACTAAACGAATGAACAACAAATATATGTATGTGTATGTATATATGTGTGTATATATAATATGTATTATATATTAATTGGATTGTTGTAGTTTTTTTCGGGCTATATGGCCATGTTCTAGAGGCATTCTCTCCTGACGTTTCGCCTGCATCTACAGACCTCACAACCTCTGAGGATGCTTGCCATAGATGCAGGCGAAACGTCAGGAGAGAATGCATCGAGAACATGGCCATATAGCCCGGAAAAACCTACAACAACCCAGTGATTCTGGCCATGAAAGCCTTCGACAATACTATATATTAATTATCTATATCTCTATCTATCCATCTCTCTATCTCTCTATCTGTATGTATCTTAATGGTTAACTCAGTTTTACCCCCCATCTCAAGCTGACAAGAGACAAGTAACAAATAATATGTATAATAATAATAATAATAATAATAATAATAATAATAACTTTATTTTTATACCTCGCCAACCATCTTCCCAAGGGGACTCAGGGCGGCTTACAAGGAACAAGCCCAAAATTACAACTAAAACACAACAGATTAAAGACATCAGATAAAATGAAAACACAGTTATGTTAGTTAGGCGATCCCTCATAGTCCGAGGATGATGGTCCTCCAAGTTCGATGTTCTGGCGGTGGATCCATAGGTGACTGTGGAGCCCTATTTTTGACCTGCATCTTCTCCCACAGTGAGGGCATCGGTTTCCAGGTGGAAGGCGGTCTCGGTCGGGGTTGGCTTGATGCACCTTCCTCTGGACACGTTTCTCTCTTTCGCCCTCCACCCGTGCCTCTTCAAATTCTACAGCACTGCTGGACACAGCTGACCTCCAGCTGGAGCGTTCAAGGGCCAGGGCTTCCCATTTCTCAGTGTCTATGCCAGAGTTTTTAAGGTTGGCCTTGAGCCCATCTTTCAATCTCTTTTCCTGTCCTCCAACATTCCTTTTTGCGTTCTGGAGTTCGGAGTAGAGCAACTGCTTTGGGAGACGGTGGTGGGGCATCCAGACAACATGGCTGGTCCAGCAGAGTTGATGGTGGAGGAGCATCGCTTCAATGCTGGTGGTCTTTGCTTCTTCCAGCACACTGAAATTTGTCCGCCTGTCTTCCCAAGAGATTTGCAGGATTTTCTGGAGGCAGTGCTGATGGAATCGTTCCAGGAGTTGCATGTGATTGTAGACAATCCATGTCTTGCAGGCATATAGCAGGGTTGGGGGGATAATAGCTTTATAAACAAGCCCCTTGGTCTCCCTACGGATGTCCTGGTCCTCAAACACTCTCTGCTTCATTCGGGAAAATGCTGCACTTGCAGAGCTCAGGCGGTGTTGTATTTCTGTATCAATGTTGACTGTGGTGGAGAGGTGGCTGCCAAGGGAGCGGAAATGGTCAACGTTTTCACAATTATAAACAAACATCAAAAACAATATGGCTGACAAAAAAGAACATAGCTGGAGTACAAACTCACTGAATGCAATACATAATAACAATAACAATATATTATTATTAGTATATTGTAATTATATTATATTATATATTACTATATTGTAAAGGTAAAGGTAGGTAAAGGTAGTCCCCTGACATTAAGTCCAGTCATGTCTGACTCTGGGGTGTGGTGCTCATCTCCATTTCTAAGCCGAAGAGCCAGCGTTGTCCGTAGACACCTCCAAGGTCATGTGGCCGGCATGACTGCATGGAGCGCCCTTACCTTTCCGCCGGAGCGGTACCTATTGATCTACTCACATTTGCATGTTTTCAAACTGCTAGGTTGGCAGAAGCTAGGGCTGACAGCGGAAGCTCACGCCGCTCCCCGGAATCGAACCTGCGACCTTTCGATCAACAAGCTCAGCCGCTCAGTGCTTTAACCCAGAGGGCCTGACCAAGGGCAAGATGGATGGATGGCATCCTTGAAGTGACTGGACTGACCTTGAAGGAGCTGGGGGTGGTGACGACCGACAGGGAGCTCTGGCGTGGACTGGTCCATGAGGTCACGAAGAGTCGGAGACGACTGAACGAATGAACAACAACAACACCACTATCTATATATATAAATTTGTTAGGGGCATCCAACGAGGAAACAAAACTCAAAAACCCCCCAACGAAACTTAACCAAAATTCCCATGCCCATAACACAACCCACAAGGTACAAACATATCTACTCAAAATGAAAAACAACACAACAACACACTCACAAAACGGCAAAACAACAAAACTCAAAAATCCCCCAACGAAACTTAACCAAAATCCCCATGCCCATAACACAACCCACAAGGTACAAACATATCTACTCAAAATGAAAAACAACACAACACACTCACAAAACGGCAAAACAACAAAACTCAAAAATCCCCCAACGAAACTTAACCAAAATCCCCGTGCCCATAACACAACCCACAAGGTACAAACATATCTACTCAAAATGAAAAACAACACAGCAACACACTCACAAAACGGCAAAAGAACAAAACTCAAAAATCCCCCAACGAAACTTAACCAAAATTCACTCCCCCAGCCGCCGCACACACACACACAACCCCACGCTCCATCACTCCCCCCACCGCCGCACACACATGCAACCCCACTCCCCCAGCTGCCGCACACACACACGCAACCCCAGGCTCCATCACTCCCCCCGCTGCCGCACACACACACGCAACCCCACGCTCCATCACTCCCCCCACCGCCGCACACACATGCAACCCCACTCCCCCCGCCGCCACACACACACACGCAACCCCAGGCTCCATCACTCCCCCCGCTGCCGCACACACACACGCAACCCCACGCTCCATCACTCCCCCCACCGCCGCACACACATGCAACCCCACTCCCCCCACCGCCGCACACACACACGCAACCCCACGCTCCATCACTCCCCCACCCCAATCTTACCTCCTTTTACTTCACGCCACCTCCAAACCCCACCCCGCCCCTTCCCGCCCTGTCAAAATCTAGGAAAGACAGGAAGGAAGGAAAGAAGGAAGAAAGAGAAAGGGAGGTAAAGAAAAAGGGGAAGGAAGGAAAGTTAGAGGAAGAAGAAAAGGAAAGAAAAGGAAAGATGGAAGGAAAGAAAAGAGAGACAGCAGAAGAGAACGAAAAAGGGGGAAGGAAGGAAAGAGATAGAGAAAGAAGAGAAGGAAAGATGGGAAGGAAGGAAGGAAGGAAGGAAGGAAGGAAGGAAGGAAGGAAGGAAGGAGGGGGGGAAAGAAGGAGAGAAAGAGGGAAGATTGGCCACAGCAACACGTGGCGGGTAAAGATTGTTATTTCTATTATTATTATGATGCTATTCCTCCTATGAGACCCTTTTAGGGGGAATGGGAGAGGTGTCAGGTCCCAGAGGCAATGCATTGCATTATTGTTATTGTTATGATTGTGGTGAAATAAAAGGAAATAAAAAGTGAAAGCAGGAAGCAAACAGGGAGGGAAGAAAGGCAAAGGAAGGAAGGGGGAGGGAATGAAGGAAAGAGGGAAGGATGAAACCAAGTAGTGAAAGAAGGAAAGAAAGAAAGAGGGAGAGAAGGAAGAAAGGAGAGAAAGGGGGAGGAAAAGGGGGAAGGAAGAGGTAGGGACCTCTCTTTCATAATAGTCCAGATATCTACCTCAACTTTGATAAGTTTTACTATAGGCCACAGCAACGCGTGGCAGGGCACAGCTAGTACCATTATATTGTAATATTATTAGTGACATTACATGTAATGTAAAATATATTATTATATTATTATTAGTAGGATTGTATTGCATTGCATTATAATATTATAAATATTATATGTATATACAATATGTTATATTGCATTATATTATATTTTTATCATAGCATATTAACATAATATTGACTCTTCACTTGATGCGTTGAAAGGAAAAGCAGCCAACTTTTGGGAACTTTTGCCTTCCCACCTCACTCTCTGATTGGCCAACGCCTCCCAGCCAATGAAAAGCGAGAGTGGGCGGGGCGATGCAAAGGAGGGCGTGGCGAGAAGGTTGCACTCCTGTCTTGCCTACTTGCCTTTGATTGGCCGGCGCTGCCGACCAATTAAAATCAAGGCATCGTCCGGGACCTCCCTTTTTGGGGGAAACCTCGCGAGGAGAGTGGAAGGCCTCGCGAGAGTTCCCCCTCAGCGTCCTCCCTGAGGTGAAAGTCCACTCGGGACGGAAGAGGCGACGGCGGAGCCATGTGGGCGGCGCTCCTCTCGCGGCGGAAGGCGGTGAGTGAGCAGCCCGGAGAGGCCGGAGAGAGGCCGGAGGAGCCTCCCCGCTTGGGGTCACAGACCTCGCCGAGAGGGAGGCCTCCTCGCCAGCCAGGAGTCACAAAAACAACAGCCCTGCGGAGTAGGCCGCACGCCGACCAGGCCTCAACCTCAGAACAGGCCGCGAGGGTGAAGAAGGCCAAAAGGGCCTACCGTCAACATCATAACAATATCATATAAACATAATACAGGATGTATTGTCGAAGGCTTTCATGGGCGGGATCACTGGGTTGTTGTAGGTTTTTCTGGGCTATATGGCCGTGTTCTGGAGGCAATTTTTCTCCTGACGTTTCGCCTGCATCTGTGGCAAGCATCCTCAGGGGTAGTGAGGTCTGTTGGAACTAGGAAAAATGGGTTTATATATCTGTGGGATGACCAGGGTAATGTTTCAGCTGATCACCTTGATTTGCATTCAATGGCTTGGAAGCGCCTGGGGGGAATCTCTTCTTGGGAGTGAATTGATGTGCCTGATTGTATATAATCAGCTGAAACATTACCCTGGTCATTCCACAGATATATAAACCCATTTTTCCTACTTCCAACAGACCTCACTACCTCTGAGGATGCTTGGCATAGATGCAGGCGAAACGTCAGGAGAAAAATTGCCTCCAGAACATGGCCATATAGCCGGAAAAACCTACAACAACCCAATAATACAGGATAATAATATTATACACACACACACACACACACACATACTACATGAGCCTAATATTGTAGTATAAATATGATACATTAGAGTAATAACAGAATTATAATATAAATATAATACATTATTATAATACAATATTATATTAATATTATATTATAATATTGATATAATACATTTCTATATCTTCTATATAAATAAAGGAGTGCCCGGTGGTGCAGTGGGTTAAAGCGCTGAGCTGCTGAGCTTCTTGACCGAAAGGTCACAGGTTCAAATCCGTGGAGCAGCGTGAGCTTCTGCTGTCAGCCCCAGCTTCTGCCAAACTAGCAGTTCAAAAACTTGCAAATGTGAGTAGATCAATAGGTACCACTCTGGCAGGAAGATAATAGTGTTCCATTCTGGCTACATGACCTTGGAGGTGTCTATGGACAATGCCGGCTCTTCAGCTTAGAAATAGAGATGAGCACCACACCCTAGAGTCGGACATGACTAGACTTAATGGCAGAGGAAAACCTTTCCTATATAAATAAAAGTGTAATGTTCGTTTGCGGTATTAATATAACTCAAAAACCACTGGGTAATAGTATGATAGCTGGGTCCGGAAGCTCTGAGCGTTCGAGAGCGTTGTTTGCACATAAGACCTAATGTAAGCCAGGCCGGAGACTGATAACATAGAAGGAATGTAAAAGTTCTTTAATGGTGAAAGCCTTTCCCTAACCCTGAACCATACCTAAGCCTAACCCCTAACCCAAACTGTAGACCTCTCCCTAATCCTTACCCAAAACCATACCTAAGCCTAACCCCTTACCCTAAGTGTAACCTAAACCCAAACTGTAAACTTTGCCCTAATCCTTACCCTAAACCGTTCCTAAACTTAACCCCTTATTCAAACCGTAAACCTCTCCCTAACCCTAAACCATACCTAAGCCTAACCCCTTACCCTAACCGTAACCCAAACCATAAACCTAACTCTTACCCCAAACCTTACCTAATCTAACCCCTTACCTTAACTGTAACCCAATCTGTAAACCTTACCCTAACCCTAAACCGGACCTAAGCCTAACCCCTTAACCTAACCGTAACCCAAACCCAGACTGTAAACTTTGCCTTAACCCTTACCCTAAACCATGCCTAACCCTAACCTCTTACCCTAACCGTAACCCAAACTGTACACTTTGCCATAACCCTTACCCAAACCGTAACCCAAACTGTAAACTTTGCCCTAATCCTTACCCTAAACCGTTCCTAAACCTAACCCCTTATTCAAACCGAAAACCTCTCCCTAACCCTAAACTGTACCTAAGCCTAACCCCTTTCCCTAACCGTAACCCAAACCATAAACCTAACTCTTACCCAAACCTTACCTAATCTAACCCCTTACCCTAACTGTAACCCAAACTGTACACCTTGCCATAACCCTTACCCAAACCATAACCCAAACTGTAAACTTTGCCCTAACCCTTACCCTAAACCGTACCTAAGTCCTAACCCTTACCCTAAGTGTCCCCTCCTTTCTATCCTTCCTTCGCATATCTAACACTCGGAGCTTCCGGACCCAGCTATCATGCTATCACCAACCACTGGACGAATGGACACCAAATTTAGTCACAATACACCTATCAGGCCAACAAGTGACCATCACTCATAAAAACACTGAAAAACTCAGCAGAACAGACTTAAAAGCCAAAAAACAAAAATTGCATTACAACGCATGCACAAAACCACATATATATATACACATATACACATACAGTATACACAAATATATAAACACACAAAACACATATATGCAGACTGGGTCACAGCAATGCATGGCAAGGGATGGCTAGTTATATAATAATAATAGGTAAACGTAAAGGTTTTCCCCTGACGTTAAGTCCAGTCGTGTCCAACTCTGGAGGTTGGTGCTCATCTCCATTTCCAAGCGGAAGAACCAGCATTGTCCATAGACACCTCCAAGGTCATGTGGCTGGCATGACTTGAATTTACTATGGAAATAAAAATGTGAATAATAGCAACTGGTACTTAGTGGCAAACTGGACTTTATAGCCACCACTAATCAGCATTGGTATGTGAGAACAATCTGCCGGAGAATTCAAAACATATATTAACACTTTTTTATATTCTAAGACCCCACAGATTGTAATATGCACACTAATTTCAGTTCCACCACCCTCAAAATGATATCTAAGGTCCACTCATGATTCTAAGATGCACCCTGTTTTCAAATATGTCTTAGAATAAAAAAATACGTTGGAAAATGCACCATTATAGTCATCTGTCTACTTCCTCTGCAGCAAACACTGGATTGAATTTTAAATGCCTTTTCCCCCTCTGATAACGTATGTCTGGGCACTTCAGCAAAACTGTGCATGTTGCCTTGTGACAGACTATAAATTTTGTCAAGTTTGGGCTTTTTGCCACCAAAGCATGGATTCATTTGTCACACGGTGCCTACAGCCTTGTAATTTTTATAGAAAATGAGGTCTGAAACATAATCAAAAATACAGTTTGTGATCTATGTTGGTATTAAGTCATTTGTTACTGGTAATTCATTTCAAATGATTTAAAAATCTTATATTCCATAGCATGATTTATTCTACGTAACATGGAACATGAATTGCCTTACAGGAACCCATCATGTTCTGGTCATTGTTACAAATTGTAGTTTAAACATTTGCTCCTGTAACAAATTATCTTCAATGTCTAGAGTTAGACCTCTATGTTATGTCAGTTTCCAAGAGGACAGTTGAATTAACCTGTTGGAAACAAGAAAAACTTCAGTACCTAAAATACCAGCAGATAGTGAAACTGGTAAAGTCCCATTGGTCTCAGTAGCTTATCACAAGAGTGTGATAAATTTATTCTTTTCTTACTGGAATATTTCATTTCAAAATGTTTTTGATTTATATTAATGTTAAAAAACTGTTTAATGCTCCCAATTTCAAAGAAAGTTGCAAAATATTAGGATGAAAAGGGGGGCTGGAAAAGTGAGAAAGACCCCAGTCTACAGTGGGGGGGGGGGGATTGGGAAACGCTGGGGAAATTGGAGTGGGAAAGAGGAGCAACTGGAAAAGATTGGGATGGGGGAAAGGAAGATTGTAAAATGAGCAAGACTGGGCTGCAAAAGGTGGGCTGGAAGGGTGGAAAGATTGGAGTGGGAAGGGGGAAAGTGGAGAAGGGGAAAGATTGTGGTGGGAAAGGGGGCTGGGAAAGTGGGAAAGACTGGCGTGAGAAAGAGGGGCTGGGAAAGTGGGAAACAGAGAGACAGGGCCTTCTTGGTGGTGGCCCCTCAGCTGTGGAACAACAACAACAAAACTTTATTTATATACCTCTCTATCTCCCCAAGGGGACTCAGAGTGGTTTCCAAATAACATAATCAATACATACAAAGAAAACAGCATAAACATAAAACTAACAAGACAATATCAGCATTAAAAACTACAATAGCACATATATTTAAAATAATATATTTTAAAATAAAATATATATTTAAATATATATATAAAATATATTTTAACATAAAATAATATATTTTAAATAATATATTTAAAATTGAATGTTTGCCATGTATACGCTGTGCTCCGCCCTGAGTCCTCTTTGGGGTGGGAAGGGGGAATATAAATGTTTTAAATAAATAAATAATCCTGCCTAGGGATATTAGATCAGCCCCTTTCCTCCTGACCTTCTGAAAAAGAATGAAAATTTGGCTCTTTGGGCAAGCATTCAGAAAAACAGCATGATTAGAGAACTGAAATTGGAAATGAACTTGGAAGGGCGATGAAGATGGAACGGCTGAGGATTTAAACAAGAAGACATAGTTTTTTATAATTTTATAATTTATTGCTTTTTATAGTTTTTAAATGTATATGGCATTTATATATTTGTTTATATATGGCATTTAATAGTTGCCGACCTGTACGTCGCCCTGAGTTGCCTTCGGGCTGATACAGGCGGGATAGAAATGATGTAAATAAATAATAAATAAATAAAAGGGGCAAGGCTGAAATAGGAAAGAGAGGCTGAAACCTGGGAAAGGCTGGGATGGAAAGGGAGCTGGAAAAGTGGGAGAGAGGGGCTAAGGGTAGTAAAGACTGGGGTAGGAAGGGGGATATGAGAAAAGGAAGACTGGGAAAAGGGTTCTGGAAAAGTGGGGAAGATAGGAAGTGAGAAGGACTGAGGAAGGAAGGAGTGCGGCCTCTCCTCCCCCCTTGGCACAGCGAACCAGCTGCGTTGCTATGCAAAGAAGTGAGGGTCTTGGTGGGAAGGCATGGGGCTGAAAGAAGAGCTTTTTTCAGCTCCATGCCTTCCTGCCAGAAACCTCTAATATAAGCCAAGTGGGAGTTTTTTTGGCCCTAAACAAGGCTGAAAAACTAGGCTTATACATATATATATGGTAAATTTAAATCAAATGAACATGCCCAGCCAGAATGCTCTTTCTAAGACCTTTGGAATTTTTCCACTCAAAAATGTTCTGGAAAACTCAAACAACTGTCAATAGATAATATTTTCCTTGGTTAATCTTTGAGTGCAATTCCGTTTGTGAATGGGATTTCATCATTTGCAGAAGATTTTGCAAGAAGGAGACGTTCTGGGATCTCTCTTCAGGCTCCATGTTCTGAAACGTTCTTCTTGCTACGTTGCCTTGGGGGAAAATCTGGGGCACACATATCCATCCATCCATCCATCCATCCATCCATCCATCTATCTGTTTATATATGTGTGTTTGCATATATAGATAGATAGATATAGATATATACACTAGGACGCAGAGACTAGGATGCGGAACAATGGCTTCAAACTACAAGAGAGGAGTCCTCGTGGACAACAAGTTAAATATGAGCCAACAATGTGATGTGGCGGCAAAAAAAGCCAATGGGATTTTGGCCTGCATTAATAGGAGCATAGTGTCTAGATCTAGGGAAGTCATGCTACCCCTCTATTCTGCTCTGGTTAGACCACACCTGGAATATTATGTCCAATTCTGGGCATCACAATTCAAGAGAGATATTGACAAGCTGGAATGTGTCCAGAGGAGGGCGACTAAAATGATCAAGGGTCCGGAGAACAAGCCCTATGAGGAGCGGCTTAAGGAGCTGGGCATGTTTAGCCTGAAGAAGAGAAGGCTGAGAGGAGATATGATAGCCATGTATAAATATGTGAGAGGAAGCCACAGGGAGGAGGGAGCAAGTTTGTTTTCTGCTTCCTTGGAGACTAGGATGCAATGGAACAATGGCTTCAAAATACAAGAAAGGAGATTCCATCTGAATACGAGGAAGCACTTCCTGACTGTGAGAGCCGTTCAGCAGTGGAACTCACTGCCCCGGAGTGTGGTGGAGGCTCCTTCTTTGGAAGCTTTTAAACAGGGGCTGGATGGCCATCTGTCAGGGGTGATTTGAATGCAATATTCCTGCTTCTTGGCAGGGAGTTGGACTGGATGGCCCATGAGGTCTCTTCCAACTCTTTGATTCTATGATTCTACACACATATACAAACACACAAAACATATATACAAACTGGGCCACAGCAACGCATGGCAGGGGACGGCTAGTATTACAATATAATGATATCGTACAATATAGTAATATATAATACTGATATTATGCTATGCTAATAATATAATATATTGTATGTATATATATCTTGTAAGCCACTCTGAGTCCCCTTTGGGGTGAGAAGGGTGGCATATACATGCCGTAAATGAATGAATAAATAAATAAGCAGCTGGTGCGAATAAACCTACATTTTCCTTTGCTCATCTTGTTTTAAAGGTCTTGTTGCTTCGTCGGTGCCAGAGTACCCTGGTAATAGCTGAACATGCCAATGAGACTCTTACACCTATTACATTAAACGCCATCACCGCAGCCAAACGTATTGGAGGCGAAGTGTCTTGTTTAGTAGCTGGTGCCAACTGTGAAAAGGTAAGCACAAGTTATATGATTTCTCTATGCTAAGTAATGGGAGGAAGGGACTCGGGCGCAGGTTGTGGGCTCGGGCGATAAGCAGCTGGTGCAGGTTGGAAGATAGAACTTGGTTTCATCTTCAGTTTGGGCACAAGCACTTCATTGGTATTCTGAAGCTCATGACAGATGTTCTGCTTTCATTGGTGGTACATCGATTTGTTTGGCAAACCATTCTGACAAAAAAGGAACGGGCAGTGCCATCACATTGTGCACTGCTGCATTTGACCTTTGTTGTAATTCGCAGCACACTATAACTGCAAAAGCTATTTGGAAAATGTGAGAGTAATTGCCTTTGCTTCCAAGAAACTAAAAAACAAGATATAGACTGAAAAGGGGATTCCCGACTACATTAAAAATGGATAGTCAATTACGGTATATTGGCTCTGAAACATAACATTGAAAACACCAAAAACATTAAATATGAGAATGCAGTATGAATATTCAGTTTGGGCTGTAGTTGAATGTTAAGATATTTGGGTGCAGATTTGACCCTGAGAAGATAGGCATTGAAGTCAGTCTGATTAGAGTTTGGTTCCTTTTTTTAAGAGTCTTGATACAGTACTTACCTTGTCAGTGAATAAGTTGACCCAGGTTTTGGGGAAATAGATTTTTTACTAACATTTCTTGACTTTGGCATGAAAATAATAATAATAATAATAATAATAATAGAAACAACTGGAAAAGCTAACACAGTACAAGGATTTAAGGGTTGAACTGCAAAGACTCTGGCACAAGCCAGACAAGGTGGTCCCAGTGGTGATGGGCACGCTGGGTGCAGTGCCTCAAGACCTTGGCCTGCACTTAAACACAAATGGCGATGACAAAAACAACCATCCGTTAGCTGCAGAAGGCCACCTTATTGGGATCTGTGCGCATTATTCGCTGATACATCACACAGTCCTAGACACTTGGGAAGTATCTGACGTGTGATCCAATACAACAGTCAGCAGAGTGATCTTGTTAGCTGTGTACTAATCCTGTTGTATATCAAATAATAATAATTTTATTTCTTACTCACAACTCCTTGTGACTCAAAGTGGATTACAGCATAAGCCATAAAGTTTTTCATGAGAAAGTATGGGACTATTTGTTGTGTACTAACCTTGTTTTGTATTATTATTATTATTATTATTATTATTATTTGATACAAAACAAGATTAGTACACAGCAAACAAGATTACTATACTGGCTTTTGTATTCGATCATACATCAGACACTTCTCAAGTGTCTAGGACTGTGTGATATATTGGCGGATAATGTGTGCAAATTCAAGTAAGGTGGCCTTTTGCAGCTGACATGGTAATATTGTCAATGCCAATTGTTTTTAAGTGCAGGCCAAGGTCTTTAGGCACTGCACCCAGTGTGCCAATCACAACAACAACAACAACAACAACAGTAGTAGTAAGAAGAAGAAGAAGAAGAAGAAGAAGCACAACAAGATGAGTCCACAGCAGACACTCTACTGGCTGTTGTATTGGATCACATGTCAGACACTTCCCAAGTGTCTAGGACTGTGTGATGTATCGGCGAATAATGCATGCAGATCCCAGTAAGGTGGCCTTCTGCAGCTGGCAGGTGGTAATCTTGTCAGTGCCAATTGTGTTTAAGTAAAAGCCAAGGTCTTGAGGCGCTGTACCCAGTGTGCAGATAACCACTGGGACCACCTTTACTGGCTTCTGCCACAGTCTTTATTATTGTTGTTGTTGTTGTTGTTGTTGTTGTTTTTGTTTTTGTTGTTGTTTGCGTCTCTGCGCATATATGTTATTATCTCAGCATGGGTCAAAAAGTTTTGCCTCCTGGGTCCTCAAAACGTTAGAAAGGAAGCTTAAGCAGAAGTTGCTCCAGATCCTGACCTGAACTCTCCTCTACACACAAAACTACCGAAATACAGGGAAACCATGATTTCAAAACTGTTTGAATGTCATTCAAGTCATTGAATCTTTCCCCTTGTTTGGACCTCTGAAACAAACAAACAAACAACAGATTCAGATTGGATGATATATTATTATTATATTAATATAATTATTAATATAATAATTATTAGTATATTTCTTACCTGCCTCTCCTTGAGGCTGTTTACAGAATAATTAAAACACATAAACATTGTAAAAATACCACAAAATACACGTTAAAAGTAAGTCTTTGCTGCAACCATTTTCTTCTCTTTTGTGGGGCGGTTGGCAGTCCTGTTTCACTGTTTATTTTAAAAGGCATTATTCCAGCCTTCAGCATCTGGTCCCTGCAATAAAGCCTAGCCTGTGCAAATGTATTCCATAATGATGCGCTTCTTGTCGCAGGTGGCCCAGGAGCTGAGCAAAGTGCAAGGGGTGGCCAAAGTTCTCCTGTCCCAGCATGACGCCTTCAAGGGACTTCTGGCTGGTGAGGCTTGTTGACAAAATACTATTTGCCATTTCAGACTCCCTGCAATCAGCTCTGTTTTAGAAAACTCTAACCGATCTGTCTTATTCCCCAGAGGAGTTGACACCATTGATCCTGGCAACTCAGAAGCAGTTCAATTACACCCACATCTGTGCCGGAGCCTCTGCCTTTGGGAAGGTAAGCAGACATCCAACCCACCCCCAGACCTTGTGTTCCAAGAATAGCGATCCCTAATAAACCAGTGCAAACGTGACTCAGAGTTAATGCAGGATTTTGTGCAACTTTGCTTGTTTGAAAACTGTAAAAAATTGGAGAATGATGACCAGGTTTTCCACATAGCGCTTAATGATTTTGGAATATTAGTATGATTTCAGTCAGGCCGCTCGTATATTTATTCCTCCGTTTTCTTTTCTGAAAACATTTTAATGCTACACCGATTGTGTAATTGCAACATACTTTATATAAAAAACAGATTTTAATGTTCCTAATGTAACAATGATGCTGTTATTTGACTATTGGATTACAACACTCAAATATTCCCAGATCAACTACTGAAATGGTCAAGTCACATTCTCTCAGTTTCGAAGAAAGGCAAGCAAGTCTGTTTATGTGCCCCCAAGGAACTTTGTTTACTCTGGGAAATATTCTTCTATTTTTATATTTTATGCTTCTTTTATGTTTGTTATGTCTGATATAATAGATTGTTAAAATTTTATTCTTATTTGCTAAGCTATAATTTGTTTTTATATGCTGTGGAGTTTAATTTTTGTTATTATGTGTCTATTAGTTATGTTCAGGCATTGAATGTTTACCTTTTTGTACTTGGAATCTGTCCAGAGTCCCTTTGGGGAGATAGGGTGGAATATAAATAAAATTGTTGTTGTTATTATTATTATTATTATTATTTATTATTTTACTGTCACAAAATCACAGTACGTCACAGCAAATGAGATATCTATGCCGGAACATACTACTACTACTACTACTACTACTACTACTACTACTTCTTCTTCTTCTTCTTCTTCTTCTTCTTCTTCTTCTTCTTCTTCTTCTTCTTTTATTATTAAGTTTCCTATCTCAGAAATTTAATTATAGATATTTGTTGATGATTTTAATAGTTTTAATCAATTGCTAGTCCCAGTTAGTGCAGACTCTTTCATAAAGCCATCATTTTGTAGGTTATGTTGATACAATAATAATTATTAATTATGATTATTTAAAAATTTTAAATTTTAAATTTTAATTTTAATTACATTTGGCCTACCCATAGATTTTAAAGTGCGTTGTCCTATTGTTAATGCTTATGTTATTGTTTTACTGTCTTGTTTGATTTTAATTGCTTGTATTGTTGTTGTTATTGCTTGTATTGTTGTATTCTGGACTCGGCCTCATGTAAGCGGCACCGAGTCCCCTGGGGAGATGGTAGCGGGGTATAAATAAAGATTATTATTATTATTATATAACGGGTCTGTTCTATTTGGGACAAGATGGATGGATGGCATCCTTGAAGTGACTGGACTGACCTTGAAGGAGCTGGGGGTGGTGACGGCCGACAGGGAGCTTTGGCGTGGGCTGGTCCATGAGGTCACGAAGAGTCGGAGACGACTGAACGAATGAACAACAACATTCCTTGGGTTGTTGTAGGTTTTTTCGGGCTGTATGGCCATGGTCTAGAGGCATTCTCTCATGACGTTTTGCCTGCATCTATGGCAAGCATCCTCAGAGGTAGTGAGGTCTGTTGGAACTAGGAAAAAGGGTTTATATATCTGTGGAATGACTAGGGTGAGACAAAGGACTCTTGTCTTCTGGAGCTAGGTGTGAATGTTTCAACTGACCACCTTGATTGGCATACAATGGGCTGATTGTGCCTGGAGCAATCTTTTGTTGAGAGGTAATTAGATGTTCCTGCCTGCTTCCTCTCTGTTGTTGTGCTGTTGCAATTTTAGAGTTTTTTAATACTGGTAGCCAGATTTTGTTCATTTTCATGGTTTCCTCCTTTCTGTTGAAATTGTCTACATGCTTGTGTATTTCAATGGCTTCTCTGTGTAGTCTGACACGGTGGTTGTGAGAGTGGTCCAGCATTTCTGTGTTCTCAAATAAAATGCTGTGTCCAGGTTGGTTCATCAGGTGCTCTGCTATGGCTTACTTCTCTGGTTGAAGTATTAAGCCTGCTTAAAAATCCATGTTTTTAGGCTGGGTTTTAATAAATAGACATGTTTTTTGGTGGTGCCTAAGTGAAAGCTAAAATTGCCGTCTATTAGGGAACACCACTTGACAGTTGAGGTGCCATGGCTGGCAAGGTCCAATTCTCAAGCCTATTCAAACAATAAGCAATAAAATGGGAATATCAATCAGTGAAGTTTTTCCTGAATTCCTAGCTCATTAGCGTTATATTATCATGTAATACAATATAATACTTGTAATAATAATACAATATTATGATTATAATTATATATTTATGTTACATGTAAATTAATAATAATATTACAATTTATTTATTTGTCGTGTCAGAGCAACCAGTCAATTATATTACATTTCTAACAGAACAAAGCAAACAAACAGACAAATACAAAACTTGTGAGTTTGATAGTTGGTTAAATGTCCTTTGACCAGTATCTGGCCACTTGGAGTGCTTCTGGTGTTGCTGCAAGAATGTCCTCCATTGTGCATGCAGCAGGGCTCAGGTTGCATTGCAGCAGGTGGTCAGTTGTTTGCTCTTCTTCACACTCGCATGTCGAGGATTCCACTTTGTAGCCCCATTTTTGAAGGTTGGCTCTGCATCTCGTGGTGCCAGAGCGCAGTCTGTTCAGTGCCTTCCAAGTCGCCCAGTCCTCTGTGTGCCAAGGAAGGAGTCTCTCATTTGGTATCAGCCATTGGTTGAGGTGCTGGGTTTGAGCCTGCCACTTTTGGACTCTTGCTTGCTGAGGTGTTCCAGCGAGTGTCTCTGTAGATCTTAGAAAACTATGTCTAGATTTAAGTCATTGACGTGCTGGCTGATATCCAAACAGGGGATGAGCTGGAGATGTCTCTGCCTTGGTCCTTTCACTATTGGCTGCTGCTTCCCGGCGGATGGCAGGTGGTGCAATACCGGCTAAGCAGTGTAATTTCTCCAGTGGTGTAGGGCGCAGACACCCCGTGATAATGCGGCATGTCTCATTCAGAGCCACATCCACTGTCTTAGTGTGGTGAGATGTGTTCCACACTGGGCATGCATACTCAGCAGCAGAGTAGCACAGCGCAGGGGTAGATGTCTTCACTGTGTCTGGTTGTGATCCCCAGGTTGTGCCAGTCAGCTTTCGTATGATATTGTTTCTGGCACCCACTTTTTGCTTGACGTTCAGGCAGTGCTTCTTGTAGGTAAGAGCCCGGTCCAGAGTGACTCCCAGGTATTTGGGTGCGCTGCAATGCTCCAGTGGGATTCCTTCCCAGGTGATCTTCAGAGCTCGGGATGCTTCTCTGTTCTTGAAGCAACCAGCATAATACAGGGTTAGTCAAAATGCATAGGCCAAACATACATACAATTGTATGTATGTTTGGCCTATGCATTTTGACTAACCCTGTATTACAATATAGTGGTATAGTGCAATATAGTAACCTATAATACTGATATTGTACTATGCTAATAATATATTGCATGAAAATATATCTTGTAAGCCGCTCTGAGTCCCCTTCGGGGTGAGAAGGGCAGCATATAAATGCCATAAATAAATATGTTACTAAATATATATGTTTTTCATGTTTAGAGTCTTCTTCCCAGAGTAGCGGCGAAGCTCGATGTGGCTCCCATCTCAGACATCATTGACATTAAGTCTCCCGACACTTTTGTCAGGACAATTTATGCAGGTGAGTTTGGGCAGACTGGATGTCACTCTATAAAGAGATATTGAGGTTCGTCCGAGTGAATGCAAACCTCACTTTGATAACAGGAACGGAGCAGCCAGAATGGCTCTTCTGACACAACTAATAGGATCATCCTTGGTACTATAGGATTGTAGTTCAAAGTCCCGAGAAACCAGATATAGCTTCTTAATTAGCAGAATCTGCTGACGTACTTCAAATGTATTATATTTCTGTTAATGTACTTTTGATAAGATTTTGCCAACTCTCAGGCATTGAGAGAGTTCTCTTTATTTAATATGGGTTACATTAGTTCTGATTGCAGCTATCCGCAGGGTTATTTTTCTTAGTTAAGAAAGACATTGATACAATTATTTGTAATATTTAATTGACTTTCCCTAATTATTTTGCGGCCCTTGTTTGTCTAGCCCCCATTGTGCTCATCTGATCCTATAATTTAATTTGGACATGAAAGCATTAGCCTTTATGTCTTCTAAATTTGTTATGGCAGGATATTCTTTTTTTTTTCTTTGTCGATGTAATCCTACCCTCAGAGATTGATGGCCTGCTTATAGGTTTTGATTTGCATTCTAATAATTCCCTTTCTGGAGTAATTTGTGCTCTATTACTGGCTTCCCCCATATCTTCCTATTCCCTGATTATGTCTTTGGAAGACATGAGAGGAACTATATCGATCAAGAGTTTGGTATAAAATATTTAATCGAGATCTTAACCTCTTAGTTTTCTCACTTTATATTCAGGATTGGTTTGCAATCCTAAGCATACATATGGTACATTCTATCCGGAAGAAAAATATATGGAAATCTGGCGACATCAAGGTTTAGGATTGAGTGTTAATCTAATGGCGAAATATCACTTACGACAAGCTTATCTATATAAATAAAAATGTAATGTTCGTTTGTGATATTCACAGAACTCAAAAACCACTGGGGGAATTGACACCAAATTTGGACACAAGACACCTAACAACCCAATGTATGTCCTTCACTAAAAAAAAAATGATTTTGTCATTTGGGAGTTGTAGTTGCTGGGATTTATAGTTCACCTACAATCAAAGAGCATTCTGAATCCCACCAACAATGGATTTGAACCAAACTTGGCACACACTTCTCCCATACCAAGAGAAAATACTGGAAGGGCTTGGTGTGCATTGACCTTGAGTTTTGGAGTTGTAGTTCACTTACATCCAGAGAGCACTGTGGACTCAAACAATGATGGATCTGGACCAAACTCTACACGAATACTCAATGTGCCCAAATATGAACACTGGTGGAGTTTGGGGAAAATAGAATCTTGACATTTGGGAGTTGTAGTTGCTGGGATTTATAGTTCACCTACAATCACAGAGCATTCTGAACCCCACCAATGATAGAATTGGGCCAAACCTCCCACACAGAACCCCCATGTGGGCAACAGCAATGCATGGTAGGGGACGGCTAGTCTAAAATAAACTCTTAACTGCTTCATAAGAGAGGTACTGTATATACTTGAGTATAAGCCGACCTTAATATTTATTTATTTCCTATATTTATACCCCACCCTTCTCACCTCTGAGGGGGGACTCAGGGCGGCCTCACAAACACCATACAGTGTCTTCATAATAAAACAACCAACAATACATTGAAATATTAAAAATATTAAAACAATAATTAAAACAATTGATTAACAAATGCCTATTAAAATCAGAGTCTAAAATCCAGTCTGGGTCAAATCATTGCCATAAGTGTTAAAATCTTCTTTTGCTTGCTGCTCACTAATCAACTGCTTGGTCCCAAAGCCAGGCACCTAATTTTACCACAAAAAACTGGGAAAGTGTATTGACTCGAATATAAGCCGAGGATGGGAAATGCAGCAGCAACTAGTCAATTTCAAAAATAAAAATAGATACCAATAAATTTACATTAATTGAGGCATCCATAGGTTCAATGTTTTTGAATATTTACATAAAACTATAATTTAAAATAAGACTGCACAACAATGATTGAATCTGGATTGTTGTAGGTTTTTTCGGGCTATATTGCCATGTTCTAGAGCAGGGGTCGTCAAACTAAGGCCCGAGGGCCGGATATGGCCCTCCAAGGTCATTTACCCGGCCCTTGCTCAGGGTCAGCCTAAGTCTGAAGTGACTTGAAAGCACACGACAACAATAACTATCCTATCTCATCAGCCAAAAGCAGGCCCACACTTTCCATTGAAATACTAATAAGTCTATATTTGTTAAAATTGTTCTTCGTTTTAATTATTGTATTGTTTTTAAGTGTTTTTGCACTACAAATAAGATATGTGCAGTGTGCATAAGAATTCATTCATTTTTTTTTTCAAATTATAATCTGGCCCTCCAACAGTTTAAGGAACTCTGAACTGGCCCTCTGTTGAAAAAGTTTGTGGACCCCTGTTCTAGAGGAATTCTCTCCTGACGTTTCACCTGCATCTATGGCGAAACGTCAGGAGAGAATGCCTCCACAGGGGTTCTCAACCTGGGGTCCCCAGATGTTTTTGGCCTTCAACTCCCAGAAATCCTAACTGCTGGTAAACTAGCTGGGATTTCTGGGAGTTGTAGGCCAAAAACATCTGGGGACCCCAGGTTGAGAACCACTGCTCTAGAACATGGCCATATAGCCCGAAAAAACCTACAACAACCCAGTGATTCCGGCCATGAAAGCCTTTGACAATACAATGATTAAATCATTATTCTCACCTTCAGTGGAAATGTGCTTATGTATCCTTCCAATAATAATAAAGGGAGTAAAATAATAAATGTAAGAAACATAATAATAAAGTAATGTAAATGTAATAATAACAATAATAAATAGATAAAAATAATAAATGTAATAAAAATAATAAAGTAATATAAATGTAATAATAATTAGAGTAAAATAATAATAATAATAATAATAATAATAATAATAATAAACTTGTGCACCAGCTGCGCCCGTACCTTGGGAAGTCTGACTTGGCCATGGTAGCTCACGCTCTGGTTACATCCTGTATAGACTACTGCAACGTCTTCTATGTGGGGCTACCTTTGAAGACTGTTCAGAAGTTTCAAATGGTGCAACGGGCAGCAGCCAGGTTGTTAACAGGAGCGGCATTCAGGGAGCACATAACTCCTCTGTTGCACCAGCTCCACTGGCTGCTAGTTTGCTACCGAGCACAACTCAAAGTGCTGGCTTTAGCCTATAAAGCCCTAAACAGTTGTGGCCCAACTTACCTGTCCAAACGCATCTCCCCTTATGAACCATCTAGTACTTTAAGATCCTCCGGGGAGGCTCTGCTCTCGATCCCACCCTCATCACAAGTATGTTTGGCAGGGACTAGAGGCAGGGCCTTCTCTGTGGTGGCCCCTCAACTATGGAATGCCCTCCCTGAGGAGATTAGATCGGCACCCTCACTCTTAACATTTTGGAGACAAGTTAAGACATAGTTTTATGAGCAAGCATTTACAAATATAGATTAACTGACATAGGAAATGGAATCACTCGACAATGGAACTTGGACGATGTTATTTAAGTAGGATATGCTGGTGATAATGCTGTTGGTTTTTATTGTTTTTATTGCTTCTATTGTGGTTTTATACTGTTTTAAGGTTTGATTTGTATTTTGTTGTTATGTGTAGTGACTTGTAAGCCGCCTTGAGTTGCCGATAAGGCTGAGAAAGGCGGTATACAAGTATAGTAGATAACAAATAAATAAATAATCCAGTAAAATAATAAATAACTTTGACTCAATTATAAGTCGAGGTTGGGCTTTTTCTGCCTAAAGAAAGGGCTGAAAAACCCGGCTTATACTTGAGTATATATGGCACATTATTCCAGAAAGTGGGTTGTGAGGATGTCTGCGATAGATGCAGGCAAAACATCAGGAGAGAATGCTTCTGGAACATGGCCGTACAGCCTGGAAAACTCACAGCAACCCAGTGATTCTGGCCATGAAAGTCTTCAACAACCTAGAGATTATTTCAACGTGCAGTTTGCAGTTGTGTTTTTCAATATTATTTGTGTGTGTGTTCCTTTTAGGCAATGCTCTGTGCACTGTGAAGTGTGAGGAAAAAATAAAAGTGTTCTCTGTGCGAGGCACTTCCTTTGAGGCTGCCCCAGTGAGTGGTGGCGGGGCTAGTGTAGAAAAAGGTGAGTGTTTTTGCTTCTTTTGTTGGAAGTTACACAGTTGGGCATTCACATATGTGAACCCTGGGCTTGACTTTTCTATGTTTGATTAATGGTGTTTTCTCTCGGAAATTTTATGTTCGCCAATGTGGTTTGTTGATAAACTTCCACCGGGGAAGGGTGGGATATAAATTAAAATAATAATTGAAAGATTAAACTTCAGAACTACAGTGTCGATGACTATGTTTGGATTGAAGACTTTGCCTTCGGTGAGGGTTTAATCTTCAAGGCAGTGGCTGTAGGAGGACTTTGCACCTTCGAGAAGCTTATGGAGTGTTTTTGTGTTTTTGATCGAAACAGTATCTGCTCCTTCACCGGTGGGTCAGTCTGAATGGATTGAACAAAAGCTGACGAAAAGCGACCGTCCAGAACTGACCAGTGCAAAGGTGGTTGTATCGGGTGGTAAGTGGTGGCTAATTAACTCAAATTGTGGTAAACATTTCCAGAAAAGCAGAACTTTCTTCTGAAATGAAAAAAAAAGTAGTCTCATAGTTTAAAAAAGCAGGGAAATGGGGAACCAGCTTATCAAATTGATAAGCTGGAAAATAACTGAAGACGATCGGATTTGTCTTTTGTCAGTTTGCAGTGGCCCTCCCTCCCTCCAGAACCATTAAGTAACTTTGACAAAGTCAGCCTAAACAAACAGTTTTAAAATCTCAGTTTCCCTTTCCTGTTAGTTTTAAAATCTCACGGTTTCCCTTCCCTGGTGGTGAGCTGCCATGCAGAGGGATGAGGTGGGCGTGGCTAAGCACAGCTCTCCTTGAAGGCCACGCCCCCAGCGACCTTCAAGGAGAGCTGTGCCTAGCCACGCTGTTGCAACCCAGAGCAGGAAACGAGACCCTAAGACAACAATCCATCACACTTGACTGTGGGAAAAAACAATCCCTTTTTATTGATGCAAAATGGTTACAAAATAGAGGAAAATGCAAAGTCAAAAAGCCACAGTAAAAATCAGCAATCAGAAATATCCATGAACTAGATCAAAAACCAAAAGCAACACTGTAAAATCCTGGAACCTGTTAGCAATCCACTAACCGTACTTGGAGCACTAGAAGCCTCTTGGGATGAAGGCCACGGGAAAAGGGAGATCTGCCAAGTCTAAAATGATGCCTGATCTAAAGAGTCAACCCGGTGAGAGGCACTTAAAGCCGAGGAATCTGTTTCGTCACACGTCTCCAGGCTTTGAAGCCCTTGTTTCTTTTTCTTTCAATCTGGCTGACCTTCGCAAACTCTGTGATTCACCCCTGTTTTGCCAAATCTGTCCTCTTCTATCCTCATTAAGGATCCCAGGTGTTAGCTTCTCTGGAGAGCTATCACTGCTTGGCTCTGAAACATTCTCATGAGAATGTGTACTTTCACTTTCCAAGCCTGCAGGAGTTTCTTCTACACTGACCTCAGAATCAACATTTTCATTAGCATCAGGAAATACATTTTCAGTAGCATCAGGAAATACAATCAGAGAATCAGGTTCAGGTTCAGGTTCACACCCAGGCTGAACCCCAACACACGCCCACCTCGTCCCTCTGCATGGCAGCTCGTCGCCAGGAAAGGGAAAATGCGAGATTTTAAGCAGTTTTAAAATCCCGCAGTTTCCCTTCCCTGGTGGCGTTGAAGAGGGACGTGGTGGGCCTAGCTAAGTGACAGCTCTTCCTGAAGGCCACTGGGGCCGTGGCCTTCTGGAAGAGCTGTTCTTAGCCACGTCTACCTCGTCCCTCTTCAGCGCCATGTTCACCGCCAGCCGGGGAAGGGAAACCCCGAGATTTTAAAACTAACAGGGAAGGGAAACTGTGAGATTTTAAAACGTGGCCTTCAAGAATGGAAACTGCGAGGCTTTGCCAAAGTTGCTTAATTGTTCTAAAAATCAAAATAACTGTGGGAGACATCCGAAAATAATTCCGAACAATGGGTAAGTGTATTGTCGAAGGCTTTCATGGCTGGAATCACTAAGTTCTTGTGGGTTTTTTCGGGCTATATGGCCAGTATCCTCAGAGGTAGTGAGGTCTGTTGGAACTAGGAAAAAGGGTTTATATATCTGTGGAATGACCAGGGTGGGACAAAGGACTCTTGTCTGCTGGAGCTAGGTATAAAGGGTTTTTTCGGGCTATATGGCAAGTATCCTCAGAGGTAGTGAGGTCTGTTGGAACTAGGAAAAAGGGTTTATATATCTGTGGAATGACCAGGGTGGGACAAAGGACTCTTGTCTGCTGGAGCTAGGTGTGAATGTTTCAACTGACCACCTTGATTAGCATACAATGGAGCTAGGTGTGAATAGCTACGGCCATGCCTCTAGAACATGGCCATATAACCCGAAAAAACCCACAAGAACTTAATGAGTAAGTGGTTTAAATTCGGAAGTACTCCTCCCACTATTTCTGCATGGCTCAAAATTGGATCAAAATTTAATTTTTTCTGAAATAATAACGATTTAAGAAGATAACAACTGTACCTACCTATGCCTAGTAAACAGTATATAAATCCCGTGTTGCAATGCTAAGAAATGTTGGTATTTTATTTTTTTAAGGCCGAGGCTTGAAGAGTGGAGACAACTTTAAACTGCTTTATGACCTGGCAGATCAGCTGCATGCTGCAGGTAAAAAGTGCTGGTTTGTTTGCTTTTTATTGTTGGTTCACTGAATATTTTTAACAGAGCAACTCATGGTGTTGATGCCAGTTAAAATTACTGCAAAAGTGACTTTTGCTGTAAAAATTATTTTTATTAAACTTTATTTGTAAAATTATTAAAATGCATAATAAAAAAATATATTTTTAAAAAGAATTACTGTCTCTCCCAAGGAAGTGTAAACTTAACTTTTGGTTTATTGGTTTATTGCTGTGACATTCCCCCTGTGGCCAAAACCAAGCGCAGCCTCCAAAAGATGCCGAATGAGGAGAAAAAGCCTAAATATACCTCTGTCTGTGGTCTGTCTTGTCATTGTATCATCGGCATTGAAAGCTTGCTGAATATGTGTTCTGTGATCTGACAGTTAATCTGCCATATATTAAAACATTAACATATAATATTATATGGCTTATATTATATGTTAATGTTTTAAATTAACAACCTGGATGTTCCAGTGTGCTTTGATTAAGCAGCTCACCAGTAACTTTCCTGTCTTTACTTGAAGTTGCACACTTTACACTTGTATATGATCTACCTCAACATGTGTCATGACAGTATTTCCTGCCCAGTTTACTGTATTGTAATTATATATTATATATTGTGTTTATATTGCTTTAAATTGTGTTGTATTTGTTTTATCTGATGTTTTAATTGGTTAAAATATTTTACTTATGTGTTTTAATTGTAATTTTGGGCTTGTCCCTTGTAAGCCACCCCGAGTCCCCAGGGGAGATGGATGGCGGGGTATAAAAATAAAGTTATATTATTATTATTATTATTATTATTATCTGCCCAGAGTCCCCTTTGGGGTGAGAAGGGTAGAATATGAGTACTGCTAATAAATGAATAAATAAATAATATATTGCACTCAGTGAGCCTGTCCCTCAGATATGTTCTTTTCCCCAGCCATATTGTTTTGATGTTGTTTACAATTGTGATTGTTTTTATATCTTATCTGATATTTTTAGTTGGTTGTGTTTTATTTGTAATTTTCGGGCTTGTCCCACTCTGTGGCCCCCTGACTCTGGAACTCATTGCCCGGTGAGATTAAGAAGGCCCCCACCTTAGAAACTTTCAAGAGGGATCTCAAAACCTGGCTTTTTCAATGCGCTTTTGGAGAGTAGCCATACTATCATACACAGTTGCTCCCCCTCAACGTTTTTTTTCTCTTTTGTCCCAGAGTATATTTCCCCACCTGTATTGAGGTCCATTTTTACGACCCCATTCCTTTATGAGTTTCTCCCTCACAAACAATCTTCTTCATCTGTGTCTCATCCTGATTTTAGTATTTTTAGTGTTTTAGTTTTTTATCTTGCACATGCAGCCCGTTCATTGTTATTATATTGTGTATGATTTTGTTTTTTCGTTTTTTGTACTTATACGTTGTATGTTTACTGCATTCTTATTGTGTTTTGGTTTTATTTTATTGTAATATGTTGTTGGGCTTGGCCTCATGTAAACCGCCCTGAGTCCCCATTGGGGAGATGGTGGTGGGATATAAATAAAGATGATGATGATGATGATGATGATGATGATGATGATGATGATTATGCTGCCCCGAGTCCCCTAGGGAAGATGGTTGTCGGGGTATAAAAATAAAATTATTGTAATTTAACAAAATGGCATAGTAGTTTTACATATGAGAGCGAGTAAAGAGAGGGGCCGTGAAGGCAGTTCCATCTTGCCTCCAGTGTCATCAGTTGGGAGCCCCCCCCCCCCCAAACACCAACCGCTACTTTGAAATCAGAGTGAAGAGAGGGGCTAGGAAGGCAGTTCCATCTTGTCTCCTGCACTGTGCTTATAATGTAATATAATATATTGTATGTACATATAATATTGATAATATAATGTAATACAATATATTACTACTAATAATAAAATGATACTATATCTATATATTTTATATTAAATGTAATATTACTAATAATATTACAGTATAATGTTCTAGTGTAATGTAATATATAATATTAATATTGTGCTATGATAATAATATAATATATTGTATTTATTTTTTTACTTGTAAGCTGCTCTGAGTCCCCTTCGGGGTGAGAAGGGCGGCATATCAATGTCATAAATAAATAAAAATAAATAAATTTACTTGACTCTGACATCTCATGAGGCTTTCCATCTTTCTTTCCACTCCTGTGGAAAACAACCAGATGACATTGGAACCCAATGAGATATGCTTTGTGGTGGAAGCTCCTTCCTTGGAAACTTTTAAACAGAGGTTGGATGGCCATCGGTGAGGGGTGCTTTGATTGTGCTTTGCCTGCATGGCAGGTGGTTGGACTAGATGGCCCATTTGGTCTTTTCCAACTTTGTTATTCTCTGAGATTCAGCCAAAATCCATTCCCCCATTGCCATTTGCGAGAATAAAGGGACATTTGGGGGGGCGGATTTACTGTTCATTTCTATTGTTCTTGAAATACTTTTTTGTTTGGCTCTAGTTGGTGCTTCTCGTGCAGCCGTGGATGCAGGTTTTGTCCCCAATGACATGCAAGTTGGACAGACTGGCAAAATCGTAGCTCCGGTAAGCATACAAGTGGCATTGATCAAAGATTACCAGAACAGATATGTCTTGCATAAGTAAACAAATGTTGTTATACCTTTAGAGACCATTTGAACGCTTCCTCCAAAATGCATTCCAGGATAATTTGTTTTCTTTCAAGAACCCCTATTTTTCTTATGATTTTCATTTTAGTATTTATCTGTGCTTTTTCAATACCTCAAATTAATCATTGAAGCAGACTGACTCCTTTCCTCCCTTCTTCCTGGTTTTCATACATGCCCAGTAAAAGCCTGGAGGCAGCTGCTGTTAGTTTTGCCTGCTGTACGTCAACACACGTTGCTACAATTGGGTTAAGTTAGAATACAGTCCCATTCTTTCTGATGAAAACTTTATGGTTTATGCTGTAATCTGCTTTGAGTCACAAGGAGATGTAAGAAATAAAATTATTATTATTTGATACACAGCAGGATTAGTATGCAGCAAACAAGATCACTATGCTGGCTGTTGTATTGCATCACACATCGGACACTTCCCAAGTGTCTAGGACTGTGTGATGTATTGACGAATAATGTGTGCAGATCTGAGCAGGGTGGCCTTTTGCAGCTGACAGATGGTCATTTTGTCAGCGCCAAGGTCTTTAGGCACTGCACCTGGTGTGCCGATCACCATAATAATAATAATTATAATTATAATAATAATTATAATAATAATAATATAATAATAATTCTTACCTGCCTCTCCTTGAGGCCCAAGGCTTTTTGGAGCTGACAGATGGTAATTTTGTCAGTACAGATTGTTTTTAAGTACAGACCAAAGTCTTTAGGCACTGCACCCGCTTTGCCGATCACCATTATTATTATTATTATTATTATTATTATTATTATTATTATATTTCCTACCTGCCTCTCCTTGAGGCTTGAGGCCTTTTGCAGTTGACAGATGAAAATTTTGTCAGTACCAATTGTTTTTAAGTGCAGGCCAAGGTCTTTAGGCATTGCACCCAGTGTGCCAATCACCAATGAGACCACATTTGTTGGTTTGTGCCTGAGTTTTAATGATGAAATTATTATTATTATTATTATTATTATTATTATTATTATTATTGCAATGTTTACTGCAGATATACTTCTGCAACCCAACAGTAAACATCTGTTTTTCCCAGCCTTTCTTCAACATCATCCTCCCAATGCCAATTCACATCTTTCTTTTGAATATTTTAAATGATGCCCTTCAGAAGTTTGAATCTCAGTTCTCATAATGCCTGATGACTGGCTATTCTGTTAGGAGTTACAAAAATTGTAGCCAGAGATACTTGTAGAGTGACAGGTTCCATATCCTTCTGGGTTGTTGTTGGTTTTTCGGGCTGTGTGGCTATGTTCTAGAAGCATTCTCTCCTGACGTTTCGCCTGCATCTATGGCAAGCATCCTCAGAGGTTGTGAGGATGCTTGCCATAGATGCAGGCAAAACATCAGGAGATAATGCTTCTAGAACATGGCCATATAGGCCAAAAAACCTGCAACAACCCAGTGATTCCAGCCATGAAAGTCTTCGACAAACCATATCCTTCTGTTTGTACCAAATACACCTGACAATATTCATGCTTTGTCTCAACAAGATTTAAATTTTTTCATTGACTGCTTCCTGCTGGAAAATCAGCTGGAATCTGCATTATATTTGATGGTGATTTTTTACTTTTTGTAGGTGTTTTGGCACAAACATGAAAACCAGTTGACTAGAATAGATCTATTTTTCCTAGTAAAACCAGAACTGAACTCTAGATTAGGCCACTATCTCCAACTGAATAAATACACGAAGAAGCAAATAAGGAGCGAGTAGACTATGAGAGAGGGTCCTCTTTGCCTCTCTTTCAGATGGTGGAGGGGGGGGGGTGTTTGTTACTGATGCCTTCTTGGCGTATTTATAGACTAATAAACTGGCCCAGTTGGGAATTTGGCTGGCTCTTGAGTGGTGGCTGCATTTGAGGTGGGATGGATGGAGTTTTGATTGATGATGCAGATTATCTGGCTTCATCATTGGGAAGCAGCTGAAGTAATAGTCTAGACTAGGAGTGAGCAATGGGGGATTTTTTTTTGCCCCTGTTAGTTTACACTGCTGTATTTTTACCATTTCACCATTTTATTCTTTCACTGTGATTTTGTGCTTCATTTTGTTCCCACTCAAAAATCATAACTTTTGGGTTTCTGTGTGAGGTGGTATATACGTCTGAATTAGTTAGTGACACTTTGGTGAGCGTTTTCACCTACGGAAAAGCTGAGTTGAGGAACACGTGACCCTCCAAAAGTGACCCCCCAGCCATAACATTATTTTCGTTACTACTTTCATAACTATAAATTTGCTACTGTTATGAATCATAATGTAAAAATATCTGATATGCAAGATGTATTTTCATTCACTGGACCAAATTTGGCACAAATACCCAATATGCCCACATTTGAATACTGGTGAGGTTTTGGGGGGGGGGGTTGATTTTGTCATTTGAGAGTTGTAGTTGCTGGGATTTATAGTTCACCTACAAACCAAGAGCATTCTGAACTCCATCAATGATGGAATTGAACCAAACTTGGCACACAGAACTCCCATGACCAACAGAAAATACTGGAAGAGTTTGGTGGACATTGATATAGAGTTTTGGAATTATAGTTCACTTACATCTAGAGAGCACTGTGGACTTAAACAACAATGAATCTGGACCAAACTTGATACAAATACTCAATATGCCCAAATGTGCACACTGGTGGAGTTTGGGGAAACTAGACCTTGACATTTGGGAGTTGTCGTAGCTGGGATTTATAGTTCACCTACAATCAAAGAGCATTCTGAACTCCACCAACAATGGAATTGAACCAAACTTGGCACATAGAACTCCCATGACCAACAGAAAATACTAGAAGGATTTGGTGGGCATTGACCTTGAGTTTTGGAGTTGTAGTTAACTTACATCCAGAGACTCAAGCTAGGATGGATCTGGACCAAACTTGGCACAAATAATATGCCCAAATGTGGACATTGGTGGAGTTTGGGGAAAATAGTCCTTGACCTTTGGGAGTTGTAGTTACTGGGATTTATAGTTCACCTACAATCAGAGTATTCTGAACTCCACCAAAGGTAGAATTGGGCCAAACTTGGCACACAGAACTCCCATGACCAACAGAAAATACTGGAAGGGTTTGGTGGCCGTTGACCTTGAGTTTTGGAGTTGTAGTTCACCTACATCCAGAGATCGCTGTGGACTCAAACAGTGATGGATCTGGACCAAACTTGGCACGAATCCCGAATATGCCCAAATGTGAACACTGGTGGAGTTTGGGGAAAATAGACCTTGGCCTTTGGGAGTTGTAGTTACTGGGATTTATAGTTCACCTACAATCAAAGATAATTCTGAACTCCACCAATGATAGAATTGGGCCAAACTTGGCACACAGAACCCCCATGACCAACAGAAAATACTGTATTTTCTGATGGTCTTTGGTGAATCTTCTGATGCCCCCTCGCAACCCCCCCCCCCAGGGGTCCCGACCCCTAGGTTGAGAAACACTGATCTATGGCAAGCATGCTCAGAGGTTGTGAGGTTGTGAGGATGCTTGCCATAGATGCAGGTGAAGCGTCCTTTACACTTGGGAGTTGTAGTTGCTGGGATTTGTAGTTCACCTACAATCAAAGAGCATTCTGAACCACATCAATGATAGAATTGGGCCAAACTTCCCACATAGAACCCCCATGACCAACAGAAAATACTGTGTTTTTCTGACAGTCTTTGGTGACTCCTTTGACACCCCCTCGCAACCCCTCCAGGGGTCCCGACCCCCAGGTTGAGAAACACTCTACTAGGGGTATATGCTTTGCCCCTAGGCCTGAATTCTTCCATTTCAAAGAAGGAGGGTTATTCTTCCATGCCTGGATCGTGTTACATTGGGAATGAAGGTGTGTGAACTTTCTTGCTAACTCCAGCTAAGTCTGTTGGATCCACACCTGCACATAATGAGGAGTGAGACATGTAACTAATATAACTGCAAATGGTGGCATTTGGGAGTTACTATCTCTGGATTTGTTATTATTGACAAGTGGTTTATTTATTTTTAAAAGAAGAGTATGTTCTGGAGCAAAATTATTGCAAATCTCAACTTGGATCAGCTCCATATATCCTCAGTTTGGTATTAAATCTACCCATTTGATTAATATTGGATCATGGGTCAGTGTGAGTTAACATGGTTAATTAAGCCAGTGATGTTAACTAGCTAAGAGTTTTGCGCAGAAACTGGCAGCGATTGGGAAACTGGCTGTTTCCTCTGAGCGCTTGGCAGCATTGAAAAGCAGTGTTTGAATCCCAGACTTCAAAGGGCTGTTTGTATGCAGCCGTGTCTGAATTTTCAGCCCCTTTTCTCTGACTTGCGAAAAAGCTGCCGACTGACAGCCCCTTTCATCCTGCATTATCCAGTGCGGCTTTTAAGTCCAAGAGAGCCGTGTTCTCAAATTGATGCTCTGCTCCTCAGGGGTTGGGGCAGAAACATTAAATTGTACTAAAATATTCATATGAGAGTGCATTTAGCTGAAAGCAATTGATGTGCTGCTCCCGGGAGAGCCCAAAAAGAAAGGAAGGGGGGAAAAAACTATGGCAATAGATGGGCCTGCACTCAAGCAGACCCCCTCAGCACACTTCTGAAGAGGCATCACGTGGCGCGGCTGATCAAAGGCCCCGATAAGTTCTTAAAGGGAAAAGGATTAGAAAGGGATGGAAATGCTTGACCTGCCGGTAACGTGAATGACTTCAATCCATGGGGTTAGATGAGTCTCTTCCAGGGCAACAAGAGCACACTGAACGTCCTTGTTTAGAGAGGACAAAATGGCTTAATTGCTTTTGATTGCATTTGTGAAATCCAGAGGTCTCTGCCACGTGTTTGGACCGTAGAACGAAGAGAAAGGCTGGTGGGAAGCTTACAAATCTTGCCTTGCTTGTGGTCCTTCTCTGGGACAGGATCTAGCTAAGGGTAGGCATGGCTGTGGAAGGAGGTCCAAAGATTTTGACTTCACTCTTTGTTTATTATTTGGGTTGTTGTAGGTTTTTCCGGGCTATATGGCCATGTTGTAGAGGCATTTTCTCCTGACGTTTCGCCTGCATCTATGGCAAGCATCCTCAGGGGTGGTGAGGTCTGTTGGAAGTAGGAAAATGGGTTTATGTATCTGTGGAATGACCAGGGTGAGAACACAGAAATGCTGGACCACTCTCACAACTACCAATTTGATTTCCTATATTAGCTACTCTGTATTGTCAACGCTTGCTCAAATAGCCATGTTTTAACTTGCCTCCAAAACGTCAAGAGGGAGGGAGTAGATCTGATCTCCTTAGGGAGGGCGTTCCATAGCCGAGGGGCCACCACTGAGAAGGTCCTGTCTCTTGTCCCTGCCAAACGTGCTTGTGATGAGCAGGGCCTCCCCAGATGATCTTAAAGTCCTCAGTGGTTCGTAAGGGGAGATATGTTCAGACAGGTAAGTTGGGCCAGAATACACAGAGAAGCCATTGAATACACAGAGAAGCCATTGTCAGAATACACAGAGAAGCCATTGTCAGAATATACAGAGAAGCCATTGAAATCCACAAGCATGTGGACAATTTCAACAGAAAGGAAGAAACCATGAAAATGAACAAAATCTGGCTACCAGTATTAAAAAACTCAAAAATTACAACAGCAAAACAACAGAGAGTAAACAATCAGGCACATCAAATCACTCTCAACAAAAGATTCCCCCAGGCACTTCCAAGCCATTAAATGCTAATCAAGGTGGTCAGTTGAAATATTCACACCTAGCTCCAGCAGACAAAAGTCCTTTGTCCCACCCTGGTCATTCCACAGATATATAAACCCATTTTCCTACTTCCAGCAGACCTCATTACCTCTGAGGATGCTTGCCATAGTTGCAGGCGAAACGTCAGGAGAAAATGCCCCTAGAACATGGCCATATAGCCCGGAAAAACCTATAACAACCCAGTGATTCCGACCATGAAAGCCTTCGACAATATATTTATTATTTATTTATTTATTTACTGTATTTGTATACCGCCTTTCTCAGCCAATCGGCAACTCAAGGCGGTTTCCAACAAATCAGTATACATAAAACATAATATAGATAAAAAACATCAAAAAATATAAGATATCACAAAAGCAATAAAAACAACATCATCAGCGTCTCCTTATTCTCAAGCATTGTCCTATTCCATTGTCAGGTCATTCGATTTCCTATATTAGCTACTCTGGGATTTGTAAACGCTTGCTCAAATAGCCACCTTTTAACTTGCCTCCGATATGTCAAGAGGGAGGGAGCAGATCTGATCTCCTTAGGGAGGGCGTTCCATAGCCGAGGGGCCACCACTGAGAAGGTCCTGTCTCTTGTCCCCGCCAAACATGCTTGTGACGAGCAGGGCCTCCCAGATGATCTTAACGTCCTCAGTGGTTCATAAGGGGAGATACGTTCGGACAGGTAAGTTGGGCCAGAACCGTTTAGGGCTTTATAGGCCAAAGCCAGCACTTTGAATTGGGCCCGGTAGCAAACTGGCAGCCAGTGGAGCTGGCGCAACAAGGGGGTTGTATGCTCCCTGAACACCGCTCCTGTTAACAACCTGGCTGCCGTTCGTTGGACTAGTTGGATTAGTTGAAGCTTCCGGACATCTTCAAAGGCAACCCCACATAGAGAGCATTGCAGTAGTCTATACGGGATGTAACCAGAGCGTGGACTAACGTGGCCAAGTCAGACTTCCCAAGGTACAGGCGCAGCTGGCGCACAAGTTTTAACTGTGCAAATGCTCCCTTGAAACCTGGGGTTCTAGGCTCAGCGAACCTGTGTCTTCAGGGGGAGTGTGACCCCATCCAACACAGGCTGTAACCCTATGCCCTGTTCGGCCTTGCGACTGACGAGGTGGACCTCTGTCTTGCCTGGATTCAATTTCAATTTGTTCGCCCTCATCCAGACCATCACAGCGGCCAAGTTCAGGACCTGCACAGCCTCCTTAGTAGCGGGTGGGAAGGAGTGACCGAGTTGGACATCATCTGTGTACAGATGACACCGCACCCCGAAACTCTGGATGAGCGGCTTCATGTATATGTTGAACAACATGGGACATCTGTTTGTGCTTCCCATCCACCTCTTTCCCAGCTTTGTGGGATGTGCAGAGAGATTGGGGGGGGGGGGGGGATAAAAATGAAATGCAAAGATACAGGTAGGGTGTCTTGAAAACAGTCCATGCGAAAGGGAGTTAGGAGTCTTAGGAGACCACAAGCTGAACATGGGTCAACTGTGTGATGCAGTAGCTAAAAAAACCAATGTGATTCTAAGCTGCATCAAAGGACTTTTTTTTATGTCAGGAGCAACTTGGGAAACTTCAAGTTGCTTCTGGTGTGAGAGAATTGGCCGTCTGCAAGGACATTGCCTACGGGATGCCTGGATATTTTTGATGTTTTACCATTCTTGTGGGAGGCTTCTCTCATGTCCCAGCATGGGGAGCTGAAGCTGACAGAGGGAGCTTTTTTGTCATGTCAGGAGCGACAAGGAAACTGCAAGTCGCTTCTGGTGTGAGAGAATTGGCCATCTGCAAGAACATTGCCCAGGGGACGCCTGGATATTTTTGATGTTTTACCATTCTTGTGGGAGGCTTCTCTCATGTCCCAGCATGGGGAGCTGAAGCTGACAGAGGGAGCTTTTTTGTCATGTCAGGAGCGACTTGAGAAACTGCAAGTTACTTCTGGTGTGAGAGAATTGGCCGCCTGCAAGGATGTTGCCCAGAGGACGCCAGGATATTTTTTGATGTTTTACCATTCTTGTGGGAGGCCTCTCTCATGTCCCAGCATGGGAAGCTGGAGCTGACAGGGGGAGCTTTTTTGTCATGTCAGGAGCGACTTGAGAAACTGCAAGTCACTTCTGGTGTGAGAAAATTGGCCGTCTGGAAGGATGTTGCCCAGGGGACGCCAGGACATTTCTGATGTTTTACCATTCTTGTGGGAGGCTTCTCTCATGTCCCTGCATGGAGAGCTGGAGCTGACAGAGGGAGCTTTTTTTGCTATGTCAGGAGCGACTTGAGAAACTCTTCCAACTCTGTGATCTGTGACTGGTGCGTACCTGTTAGCCGCCCAGAGTCCCTCTGCGGAGGTGAGATAGAACAGGATATAAATGCCCTATATGGTTCTGGCCCGGTTTACCTGTCCGAATGTATTCTCCCCTATGAACCATCAAGACAATTAAGATCTGGTTGGGCCCTGCTCTCGGTCCGGCCACTTTTGCAATCTCTTCTGGTGGGAATGAGAGACAGGGCCTTTTCTGTGATGGCCCCTTGGCTGTGGAACTCTCTCCCAATTGAGATCAGACCTGCCCCCTCCCTCCTGTCCTTCAGGAGGCTGGTGAAGTCCTGGCAATGGAAGGAAGCATTCCCAGAGTAATGGTTGAAACCGGCTACAGAACAAATTTATCGACCATACATACGGACTGAGTTGGACATGATTTTATCTTGGCGATTTGGCTTATTTATAATTTTAATCGATATGTATTTTCACTCATTATTATATGATGTTTTTAGATTGTACAATTAGCATTGAATCCTTGCTGTGAGCCGGTCTGAGTCCTTCTACGGAGGTTGAGAAGATCGGGATATAAAAGTTTTAAATAAATAATATAAATAAAATAAAATAAATAATAAATACATACCTTTGGACTAATAAGAGGCCATACTGGCTGTGCAATTCTTGACTTATAGTCTAGAAGGTATAGTTTCTAAATTCTGGATTGAGGCAGTACATTGGTGACTTGTGTGGCATTTCTGTGTCTTTTTACATGCCCAAGTTATGGTTTATTTTGAGGATATTGAATGCAGAGATGAGACACTAAGCCTCTTTTATATATTTTCCCCCAAATGCTGACCTTGAAGGGAGGCTCTCCCTTTTGCAAAGAGGGTCAATAGAAGGATCAGCCGAGAACTACATTCTCATCTAGAGAATAGAATGCGTTTTAGTTTCTCTGATGTTTTCACACCATTTGCATATTCATGACCGTGAGCAGATTGCGGCAACATGGTTTCATCCATGTGAGCAGCTTTAACTTGACTTATTCCAAAAAAATATTTTGATTTGTGAACAAAGATGGGAAAACGTGGATTTTTCTGATGTTTCCGAACGTGGGTGAGAAGTATGCAGCCTTTCAAAAGACGAGAAGGATAAATGATATTAAATTCTATGAAGTTAATGAGTTCTTAAAAGAAAGGACTGACGTGAGAAATTCAACAACAAACATACAGCACTTCTCTTATTACCTGGCCATGCTAGTGACGTGGATGTTGCTTTTAAATCACCATAAAGTGGAAAAATCCTCCTCCGCAAAGAATCTGTCTCTCTTTTATCTCGCCCGAGTTTTTAATTAGTTTTAATTAGTTTTTCTTTTAAAAACTTTTCTTTTTCTTTTCTTGTAATAATAACAATAATAAAGTAAAATGATAAATGTAATAATAATAATAGAGTAAAATAATAAATGTATAATAATAATAATAATAATAATAATAATAATAATAATAATAACGGAGTAAAATAATGTAGCCCACCCATTGTCATTGTGATTTGGCCTATTGTAATTTTATATTATGTATTCACATGTTTTAATTACCATATATACTTGAGTATAAGCCGACCCGAATATAAGCCGAGGCACCCAATTTTACCACAAAAAATTGGGAAAATTGATTGACTCGAGTATAAGCCGAGGGTGGGAAATGCAGCAGCTATGGATCAAATTCAAAATAAAAATAGATAGCAATAAAATTACATTAATTGAGGTACCAGTAGGTTAAATGTTGTTGAATATTTACATAAAACTGTAATGTAAGACTGTCCAGCTCTGATGAAACCATTATTCTAGACTCCTTCAATGTAAATGTGCTTACATATCCTTCCAATAATAATAAAGAGAGCAAAATAATAAATTTAATAACAATAATAGAGTGAAATAATAAATGTAATAAACAGAGTAAAATAATAAATGTAATAAAAATAATAGAATAAAATAATGCAAATGTAATAAAATCAATAGTAATAGAGTAAAATAATAAATGTAATAAAAATAATAATAGAGTAATAACATAAATATAATAAAAATAATACTAACAACAGATTAAAATAATAAATAACCTTGGCTCAAGTATAAGCCGAGGGGAGCTTTTTCAGCCTAAAAAAGGGGCTGAAAAACTAGGCTTATACTTGAGTATATACAATAATTATGATGTTGTTTATTGTGCGCGTTTTTGGTTTGTGTTTTCAGTTTTACTCTATTGTAATTGTCATTTGGGCTTGGCCTCATGTAAGCCGCTCTGAGTCCCCATTGGGGAGATGGTAGCGGGGTGTAAATAAAGATATTATTATTATTATTATTATTATTATTAAAAGTTTTATGTATTTGATATAATTGCTCAAAAGTCTCAGCTTGGGAGGAGGGGATAGTTCACTCCAAAATAAGCCCACAGACCTTTTGCAGGCAGCTACTGAATGTCTCCCATATTGGTCTTCTTGTCCCCTTGGAAGTGTTGAAGGATGGTAGGAGTGTTGAAGGATGATGGGAACAGCAGTCCAACAACTGAAGGTTCCTTACACCCAGCCTAAGGCACCAGATTGCAAAAATGGTTTCTAGACTGTTGAGATTGTTTTATGGTTTTAATAATTGTTTTTGATATTTGGTGATGCACTGTGTTAATATGATTTATGTCTAATGTGTGGTTTTATTATTGTAGTTGTACGACATTGAATTTTGCCATTATCTATGCGTAAACCGCTTTGAGTCCCCCTCGGGGTGAGAAAAGCAGTATATAAATACTATAAATAATAAATAGAAGGTATATTGTGAATGCTTCTTTCATTTTTTCCCCTGTGTGTTTATTTCAGGAGCTGTATATCGCTGTTGGAATATCCGGAGCTATTCAACATCTAGCCGGGATGAAAGACAGCAAGGTACTTTGCTTGTGTCACTCAAAGAAAGCAACATATAATCCTAAAAACAATAAAAATGTTGGGTTGCTTTGAGTTTTCTAGGCTGTATGGCCATGTTCCAGAAGCATTTTCTCCTGACGTTTTGCCCATATCTATGGCAGGAAACTAGGCAAGTGGGGTTTATATATCTCTGAAATGTCCAGGGTTGGAGAAAAACTTGTATCTGCTTGAGGCAAGTGTGAATGTTGCAATTGGCCACCTTGATTAACATTTAATGGCCTCGATGCTTCAAAGTTTGGCTGATTCCTTGGCTGGCAGTCTTCAGGAGGAATCTGAAAACCTGGTTATTCCAGTGTGCCTTCAGTGATTGAATGTAAGGTACTTCCTGACCAAAAACTTTGCACTAAATGACCTCAATAGCACCTTATTTATGGTTCGTGCAATTAAATCCTTCCTCATCCCCGGATCCCCCTTCCCGATGTTGGACATTGTCCTATCTCCTAGTGTTTTAAAATTTTATCTTCAATTTGGCCCTGCCTAGAGAAATCTTTTGTGATTCATTATGTTCCTGTGTTATATTGTGTATTGTACTGATGGGTGGGCCACACCGAGTCCTCTTGAGGGAGATGGTATAAATAAAGTATTATTATTATTATTATTATTATTATTATTATTATTTGGGAGTTGTTTGCTGGCCCTGATTGATTCTTGCTTTTTTAGTGTTGCTCTTTATTTACTGTCCTGATTTTAGAGGTTTTTTTTAAAAATACTGGTAGCCAGATTTTGCTTATTTTCATGGTTTCCTCCTTTCTATTGAAATTGTCCACATCCTTGTGGGTTTCAATGGCTTCTTTGTGTGGTCTGATGGTGGTTGTGAGAGAGGTCCAGCATTTCTGTGCTCTCCAATATTATGCGCTGTCCAAGTTGGTTCATCAGGTGCTCTGCTATGGCTGACTTCTCTGGCTGAATTAGTCTTTCAACTTCCTTGATTTGTGTTTGGGTGAGACTGCATTTGGAGGTCCCTACGTAGACTTGTTCACAGCTTCATGTTACACGGTAGGTGAGAGGATCCCTCTTGTCCTTTGGTGAATGTAGCATTTGTTGGATTTTCATGATGGGTCTGTAGATAGTTTTTAGGTTGTGTTTCTTCATCAGCTTCCCTCTGCGGTCAGTGGTTCCTTTGACGTATGGTAAGTACACTTTTCCTCTGGGTGGATCTTTGTCATGACTCTCATGGCTTGGTCTTGGCCTCTTCTGATGCCTTTGGTGAAGTCTCCATTGGCCTGGAGAGCCCAGTTGAGGTGGTTCAGCACCTTGAAGGAGGTGGGCTTTGCAGATTCTTTTTTAATGGTCTGCCAGGGCTTGAATTGTGCTTCTGTTTTGACCTGGGTGATGGTTGGAATTTTTATGTAGGTCTCTATCCGTGTGAGTAGGTTTTCTGTACACTGTGTGGCCCAATTGTTAATTGTGTTTGTGGATGACATAGAACATCTAGAAATGGCAGTTTTCTTTCATTTTCTTGATCCATTGTGAATTGGATGTTTGAGTGGATGCTGTTGAGGTGGTCCAGGTGACCACTAGGGAAACTATGTTTACAGGTAAGCAACCTATATTCCAGGAACTTGATGAGCTCTTCTTCTCCATGGCTCCAAATGGTGAAGGTATCACCCACATATCTAAACCATATAGTGGGCTTTTTTGTTGCTTTTTCCAGGGATTGTTTCTTAAAGTGTTCCATGTAGAAATTTGCTATGACTGCGCTGAGAGGGCTCCCCATGGCTGCTCCATCTTTCTGTTCATAGAATTCATTGTCCCACTGGAAGTGAATTGGATGTTTGGGCGCCTGTCCTTGTGGTGGTCCAGGAACTTGTTTCGTTCTTCTTCTCCTTGGCTCCAAATCTATATAAATAAATATAAATAAAAATATAATGTTTGTGGGATTAACAGAACTCAAAAACAAATTGACACCAAACTTGGACACAAGGAAGGAAGGAAGGAAGGAAGGAAGGAAGGAAGGAAGGAAGGAAGGAAGGAAGGAAGGAAAGAGATAGAGAAGGAAGGAAGTAGAGCAGGAAAGACGAGAAGGAAGGAAGGAAAGAGGGAGTGAAAGAAGAAGGGAAAGAAGGAGAGAAAGAGAGAAGGTTGGCCACAGCAAAGCATGGTGGGTACAACTAGTCTATATAAATAAAAATGTAATGTTTGTTTGTGGGATTAACAAAACTCAAAAACCACTGGGGGAATTGACACCAAATTCGGACACAATACACCTAACAACCCAATGTATTTCCTTCACTCATAAAAACGCTGAAGAACACAGCAGAAGGGACTTAAAAGCCCCAAAAGCTAAATGACAAAAAGCTAAAAGACAGAAAAAAAGGAAGAAAGAGGGAGGGAAGGGGAGAAAAAAGAAAGAAAGAAAAAAAAGAGGGAAAGAAAGGAAAGGGAGAAGGAAGCATGGAAGCAAAGAGAGAAGGAAGGAAGGAAAGAGGTAGAGAAGGAAGAAAGGAGAGAAAGAGGGAGGGAAAGAAAAGGGGGAAGGAAGGAAAGTTACAGGAGGAAGGAAGGAGAGAAGGAAAGAAAAGGAAAGAAGGAAGGAAAGAGGGAGTGAAGGAAGAGGGGAAGATGTAGAGAAAGGGGAAGGGAAGGAGAGAGACAAGGAAGAAAAGAGACAGCAGAAGAGTAAGAAAAGGGGAGAAGGAAGGAAAGAGATAGAGAAGGAAGAAGAGAAGGGAAGATGGGAAGGAAGGAAGGAAAGATGGAGTGAAGGAAGGAAGGAGGGAAAGAAGGAGAGAATTAGGGAAGGTTGGCCACAGCAAAGCGTGGCGGGTACAGCTAGTCTATATAAATAAAAACATAATGTTCGTTTGTGGGATTAACATAACTCAAAAACCAGTGGGTGAATTAACACCAATTTTGGACACAATACACCTAACAACCCAATGTATTTCCTTCACTCATAAAAACGCTGAAGAACACAGCAGAAGGGACTTAAAAGCCCCAAAAAGCTAAATGACGAAAAGCTAAAAGACAGAAAAAAGGGAAGAAAGAGGGAGGGAAGGGGAGAAAAAAAAAGAAAGAAAGAAAGAAAGAAAGAGAAAAGAAAGAGGGAGGGAAAGAAAGAAAGAAGGAAAGGGAGAAGGAAGCATGGAAGCAAAGAGAGAAGGAAGGAAGGAAAGAGGTAGAGAAGGAAGAAAGGAGAGAAAGAGGGAGGGAAAGAAAAAGGGGGAAGGAAGGAAAGTTACAGAAGGAACGAAGGAGAGAAGGAAAGAAAAAAGGGAAAGAAGGAAGGAAAGAGGGAGTGAAGGAAGGGGGGAAGATGTAGAGAAAAAGAAAGGGAAGGAAAGAGAGAAGGAAGAAAAGAGACAGCAGAAGAGAAAGAAAAGGGGGAGAAGGAAGGAAATAGATAGAGAAGGAAGGAAGAAAAGAAGAAAGATGGGAAGGAAGGAAGGAAAGAGGGAGTGAAGGAAGGAAGGAGGGAAAGAAGGAGAGAATCAGGGAAGGTTGGCCAGAGCAAAGCGTGGCGGGTACAGCTAGTCTATATAAATAAAAATATAGTGTTCGTTTGTGGGATTAACATAATCCAAAAACCACTGAGTGGATTAACACCAAATTTGGACACTTTACCCCTAACAGACCAACAAGTGACCATCACTCATAAAAACACTGAAAAACACAGTGGAAGGGACTTAAAATAAAAAATAAATAAAAAATTACATTACACTGCATGCACAAAAACCACATATATACACAGACACATATATATACGTATATACACAAATATATAAACACACAAAGCGTAGATACACAGACTGGGCCACTGCAACATGTGGCAGAGGACAGCTAGTTCCAAATAAGAATGCTGGTGGGGCCGAAGAAACGTATAGAAGTCATAGATTGATCCCATTCTATAAAAGAAGTCAATTATGTTCTAGTCAATAGTGGGCACGATTGTGTAGTAATAGCATAAACATTCAGAAATGCATTGGTTTCTCTCTCTGCATCCCCCGGTTAGGGTTTTGCAACCCAGACGACACATTCTCCTTGACAATCCTACACAGCCCTACCTTCATATATTTCAGGATCTGACACATGAATTCATGCATAACAATGCACAATTTGAATTATGGACTTGCTACTCCATAAAGTCAGAGGCGCCTTTGAACGTTCCAGCATTTATCCATTCAAATGGAAAGCTATTATAAAATGATGATAAAACTTTAAAAGGTTTAACTCGTTCGCAGCCGAAATGTTTCCGGCCAAAGCGAGGCGGGCGCCTTTCTCAGACCAAGATGCTCTTTGCGTGTTGCCAGGGGAAGGAGGCCCCAATTACACGTTTGGAATAAATGAGAGTTTCCCTTGCCTGTTTGGTAGGCAGTTGAAATCCTATACATCTTCTTCAGTGTGCTTTTTCTCCTTGAAATAATTTCTTCTTGTCACAAACAAGATTTCCGAGCCATTAAATACTACACTTTTTTTGGATCTGGTTTCATCAGCTTTGTAGAAAATTAGCATATTTACTGTATATACTTGAGTATAAGCCTAGTTTTTCAGCCCCTTTTTAGGCTGAAAAAGCTGCTTTGTTATTTATTATTTTACTCTGTTATTACTATTATTTTTATTACATTTATTATTTTCCTCTATTATTGGTATTATTACATTTGCGTTATTTTACTCATTATTTTATTACATTTATTTTACTCTTATTTATTATTATCAGTATTACATTTATTATTTTACTTTAGTATTATTGTTAATTACATTTATTATTTTACTCTGTTGTTGGCGTTATTACATTTGCATTATTTTGCTCTATTATTGTTTTATCACATTTATTTTACACTATTATTACCATTATTACATTTCATATTTTACTTTATTATTGTTATTGCATTTATTATTTTACTCTATTATTGGCATTATTACATTTACATTATTTTGCTCTATTATTATTTTATTACATTTATTTTACTCTATTTATTATTATCATTATTACTTTTATTATTTTACTTCAGTATTGTTAATTACATTTATTATTTTACTCTATTATTTGCATTATTACATTTGCATTATTTTGCTCTATTATTATTTTATTGCATTTATTTTATTCTATTATTATTATCATTATTACATTTATTATTTTACTTTAGTATTATTGCTAATGACATTTATTATTTTACTCTATTAGCATTCTTGCATTTGCATTATTTTACTCTATTATTATTTTATTACATTTATTTTACTCTATACATTATTATTATTACATTTATTATTTTTCTTTAGTATTATTGTTAATTACATTTATTACTTTACTCTATTATTGGCATTATTACATTTGCATTATTTTACTCTATTATTATTTTATTACATTTATTTTACTCTATTATTATTATATTTATTATTTTACTTTATTATTGTTATTACATTTATTATTTTACTTTGTTATTATTGGAAGGATACGTAAGCACATTGACACTGAAAAAGTTAGAATAATGGATTAATCAAACTTGGTCAGTGTTATTTTAAATTAGAGTTTTATGTAAACATTGAAAACCATTTAACCTACTGTTTCCTCAATTAATGTAATTTTATTGGTATCTATATTTATTTTGTATTACCAGTAGCTGCTGCATTTCCCACCTTCGACTTATATTCAAGTCAATAAGTTTTCCCATTTTTTGGTGGTAAAATTAGGTGCCTCGGTTTATATTCGGGTCGGTTTATACTCGAGTATATACGGTAAATCTTTTTTTATGCCTTTATGGATGTTTTTGAATTGTTTTGTTTGTGCATAAGCTCCTAGCACACTGCCTTTTGAATAGCACATTTGCTAGAAAGCTTGGGAAAAAAATAACTTTAAAAAAGTAATTTCTTCCCCTTGTTACACTGTTCAAAAAGTAATCTATTGTAGCATTTTGCAGAGTTTGTTTCCTTGTTCCTTTTTTTTTTTTTTGAGAGAGAGAGAGAGAGGTAAAAACAACGGTAAGAGAACAGTGGAAAACATTTTCTGTTAAAATGCTTTAAATCAACCTTCCGAATGCCGCGACCCTGTAATACAGTTCCTGATGTTGTGGTGACCCCCAACCAGAAAATTATTTTCGTTGCTAGAGAAGACCTATTGCAGTGTTTCTCAACCTGGGGGTCGGGACCCCTGGGGAGGGGGTCGTGAGAGGGTTTCAGAGGGGTCACCGAAAACCATCAGTAAAAACGTATTTCCGATGGTCTTAGGAAACACTTTGGAATAGTCGTTTGGGTTCACAGTGCTCTCCGGATGTAGATGAACTATATCTTCCCTAAATCATGGTCAATTCATCCTGAATCCCTCCAGTGTTTTCTGTTGATCATGGGAGTTCTGTGCGGGAAGTTTGGCCCAATTCTATTGGTAGGTTTCCAAATGCTCTTCGATTGTAAGTGAACTATAAATCCCAGCAACTAAACTCCCAAATGTCAAGTTCTATTTTCCTCAAGCTCCACCAGTACTCACATTTGGGCATACTGAATATTCGTGCCAAGTTGGTCCAGCTCTATCATTGTTTGAGTTCACAGTGCTCTCTGGATGTTCCTTCGCTCTTTACATCCATGCTTCCTTCTCCCTTCCTTCCTTCCTTCCTTCCTTCCTTCCTTCCTTCCTTCCTTCCTTCCTTCCTTCCTTCCTTTATTTCCCTCCCTCTTTCTTTCTCTTCCAAACTCAAGGTCAATTCCCACCAAACCCTTCCAGTATTTTCTGTTGGTCGTGGGAGCTCTGTGTGCCAAGTTTGGTTCAATTCCATCGTTGGCGGAGTTCAGAATGCTCTTTGATTGTTAGTGAACTATAAATCCCAACAACTACAACTCCCAAATGACAAAATCAATCCCCCCAACCCCACCAGTATTCAAATTTGAGCGTATCGGGTATTTGTGCCAAATTTGGTCCAGTGAATGAAAATATATCCTACGTATCAGATATGTACATTACGATTAATAACAGTAGCAAAATTATAATTATGAAGTAGCAATGAAAATAATGTCAAGGTTGGGGGTCACCACAACAGGAAGAGCTGTATTAAGGGGTCGCGGCATTAGGAAGGTTGAGAAACACTATTTATTTATCGTGTCATCAGCAACCATTGTATTACAATTCTAACAGAGCAAAACAAACAGAGATTAAAAAGAAAAAGAAAAAAAAGGGGGGGGGGAACCACACAGATTTTGCAAATTTGGTATTTGGTTAAATGTCCTTTGACCAGTATCTGGCCACTTGGAGTGCCTCTGGTGTTGCCGCAAGAAGGTCCTCCATCGTGCATGTGGCAGGGCTCAGGGTGCATTGCAGCAGGTGTTCAGTGGTTTGTTCTTCTCCGCACTTGCATGCCGAGGATTCCACCCTGTAGCCCCATTTCTGAAGGTTGGCTCTGCATCTCGTGGTGCCAGAGCGCAGTCTGTTCAGCGCCTTCCAAGTTGCCCAGTCTTCTGTGTGCCCAGGGGGGAGTCTCTCATCTGGTATCACCCATGAATTGAGGCTCTGGGTTTGAGCCTGCCACTTTTGGACTCTCGCTTGCTGGGGTGTTCCAGCGAGTGTCTCTGTAGATCTAAGAAAACTATGTCTTCATTTAAGTCGTTGACGTGCTGGCTGATACCCAAACAGGGGATGAGCTGGAGATGTCTCTGCCTTGGTCCTTTCACTATTGGCTGCTACTTCCCGGCAGATGTCAGGTGGTGCAATACCGGCTAAGCAGTGTAATTTCTCCAGTGGTGTGGGGCGCAGACACCCTGTGATAATGCGGCATGTCTCATTAAGAGCCACATCCACTGTTTTAGTGTGGTGAGATGTGTTCCACACTGGGCATGCATACTCAGCAGCAGAGTAGCATAGTGCAAGGGCAGATGTCTTCACTGTGTCTGGTTGTGATCCCCAGGTTGTGCCAGTCAGTCAGTCAGCCACAGAAACACTGATATATGGTATATACCGTTGTTAGGCATGCTTCATTGCAAGTTCTGGGGGTTGCTTTGAATTTATTTTCCAAGGGATGCATTGGTTGCCATCTACCTGCTAGAGAGGACCTATTGAATCCATTAAATGTCTGGAGTGTTGGCTTATCCTGGGTTCTTCTTTCAGACCATTGTGGCCATCAACAAGGATCCAGAAGCCCCCATATTCCAAGTTGCAGACTATGGTTTGGTTGCAGACTTGTTTAAGGTAAGATCCCTCTCTCCAAAGTTTTGGGGCCCAGGTTGCACTCAAAACCAGGACTTCCTCTTCTTTTAAAAAAATGATTTTATTAAATTTTCACATAGAAATAAATAAAACCACCACCACATCACCATAACAGACAATAAAAGAAGAAGAAAAAATTGACAAGGAAAGTGGGAGAACCTTGAAATATAGAAAAGTAGGAAATGTCAAAAAATTAAGCCTACAAAGTGGAAAAAGAATAAAAGAATAATAAAAATAACAAAAAATAAATGTTGACTTCCATTCTGTGTCTCTGCTTATCATATTAAGTATTCTTACTCAATTGTTGACGTCCCATCTATTCCTTCTCAGGAAATAATGTTATTTTATATTAGTAGAAAAGAGGCATTTTGCTATTTTTACATATATATCTATCATAGATCTCATACAAAAAAAGTTATTATTATTTTCCTGCCTCTTTTCTTTTAAGCACTTTTCAAAAAATGACCAATCTGTCTCTCTTATAGGATTTCCTGAGCTTTTTTTTAAGTTAATTTGTCCATGTCTTTAATTTCTTGAATCTTATTTATCCATTCCTCAATCTTAGGTATGTTGTCCATTTTCCAAATCTTTGCGTATATTATCCTTGCAGTGGTTACTATATAAGTAAATAAAATGTCTTTGTTTAGGTCCAGGATAATGTCCAAGTCAGTAATATTGAGTAAATAATACTCTGTTGTTGTTTTTTTTGGGAAAAAAATTCCCAATATTTTTTGTGTTTCTTCATGAATGTTTTTTCCAATATTTTTGGGCTTTCTTACATGTCCACCACTTCCTCTTCTTGAGGTATATTTGGTGCTTAACCCATGCTGAGTAAGCTCTTGTTTAAGGAGCTCCATTGGCTGCCGTTTATTTTCTGGGCCCAATTCAAGGTGCAGGTCTTGACCTACAAAGCCCTGAACGGTTTGAGACCCACCTACCTGCGCGACCCCATTTCCATTTACGAACTCACACGACCTCTTCGATTTTCCGGAGAGGCTCTTATCTCGCTCCCGCCTGTATCACAAGTGTGACTTGCAGGGATGAGAGAGAGGGCCTTCTCTGTGGTGGCCCCCCGTCTCTGGAACTCACTCCCCAGAAATATTAGGGACGCCCCCACACTGGCCATTTTCAGGAGGAACTTGAAAACCTGGTTATTCCAATGTGCCTTCAGTGATTGAATGTAAGATACTCCCTGACCAAACTTTGCACAAAATGTCCTTAGAAGCACTTTATTTTATGGTTTGTGCAATTAAATCCTTCCTCATTCCTGGATCCTCCTCCTGATAATTTACATTGTCCTATCTTCCAGTGTTTTAAAATTTTATCCTTGAACTAGCTGTACCCACCACACGTTGCTGTGGCCAGCCTCTTTCTCTCCTTCTTTCCCTCCTTCCTTCACTCCCTCTTTCCTTCCTTCATTCCCTTATCTTCTTTCTCACCTTCCTTCCTTCTCTATGCCTTTCCTTTCCTTCCCCCTTTTTCTTTTCCTTTCTCTTTCTCTCCTTTCTTCTCTACCTCTTTCCTTCCTTTCTTTGCTTTTCGCTTCCACCCTTCCTTCTCTTTCCTTCCCTCCCTCTTTCTCTCCTTCTTTCCCTCTTTCCTTCCTTCATTCCCTTATCTTCTTTCTCACCTTCCTTCCTTCTCTATGCCTTTCCTTCCCTCCCCCCCTTTCCTTTTCCTTTCTCTTTCTCTCCTTTCTTCTCTACCTCTTTCCTTCCTTCCTTCCTTCCTTCCTTACTTACTTAGCTTTTCGCTTCCACCCTTCCTTCTCTTTCCTTCCCTCCCTCTTTCTCTCCTTCTTTCCCTCCTTCCTTCACTCCCTCTTTCCTTCCTTCATTCCCTTATCTTCTTTCTCACCTCCCTTCCTTCTCTATGCCTTTCCTTCCCTCCCCCCTTTCCTTTTCCTTTCTCTTTCTCTCCTTTATTCTCTACCTCTTTCCTTCCTTCCTTCCTTCCTTCCTTAGCTTTTCGCTTCCACCCTTCCTTCTCTTTCCTTCCCTCCCTCTTTCTCTCCTTCTTTGTCTTCTTCCTTCACTCCCTCTTTCCTTCCTTCCCTTTCTATCTTTCCTTCTCTCCTTCCTTCCTTCCTTCTCTACCCCTTTCCTTCCTTCTCCCCTTTTCTTTTCCTTACTTCCTCGTTCTCTCTTCCTTCTCTACCTCTTTCCTTCCTTCCTTCGCTCTTTACTTCCATGCTTCCTTCTCACTTTCCTTCTTTCTTTCTCTTTTTCTTCCTCCCTTCATTCCTTCCTTTTTCTTTCTTTCTTCCCTTCCCTTCCCTTCCCACCCCACCCCACCCCACCCCACCCCACCATCTCCCCGATGGGGACTCGGAACGGCTTACATGGGGACAAGCCCGGACAACATAATACAGCAATAAAATCAAAACATATACAACAGACAACAAGAACATTATCAAAATGATGATGATGATGATGATAATAATAATAAATAAATAAATAAAAATTCCACAGTAAAGATGACAATTAGCGGGCCACATATTCCGAACTAAAAAAAATTAACAGACTATGATGAGATAAAATAGGAGCAGGGCATTTAAATGGAAGCATTTTTTCCTGACGTTTTGCCTGCATCTAGGGCAGGCATCCTCAGATGACCCCATGCTTACAGTTCTACCTGAAAAGAAAATTGGACTACAGATACGTGACCCAGAGGATGGCAAATTTTTTCAAATTATGACCTATAGTGTTATCATTAAATATCAGTTTGGTCTTTTTAGAGAATTATTTTTTAAATCCTTGCACAAAAAGCCTTAATACAGAAAACCATGCTACTGAAGTCTAATGTTTGAAAGTGTTTATTTGGTTGCTGTTGATGGTGCTTCCCTTTGGCCCTTCCTCTGTGCCAGTCTCTCGGCCTCTCCTTGCCCTCGACTGGCATGTAGGACTGGCAGGAATGGTGGCAAGGCGAGTAGGAGCCTTGCCAGCACTTAATGCCACGCCTGAGCAGATGCCCGCCGGCTTGGCAGTAAACACGGGCCTTTTAATAAGCTGGAGACAAAAGCGACATTCGGAAGAAACAACATGTAGACAATTTCCTTGATAAATTTTGTACGACCACATTATTTCCGCCTAATGGAAAAGTAGATCTCTTCAATAATTGAGAGGCTATATTCCTCAGCCTCGGGTTCAGCCGGGATCTCTCTTGAGCGAGGGAACGGAACGGAAAGGCGAGGGAACGGATAGCTGGCACAAGGGCTTCAGGTATAGCTGCGCCACCTGCTTTTATGCACTACTGCCCTTGAAACCGGGAAGGATCGCAGTGCGTGACACCATCTTTAGTTTAATCAAGTGGCTCAAAGGCAGCCCTTGCCAAGAGGTTGGCACAGGTCCCTCTTAGAGCAGGCATGGGCAAACTTTGGCTACGCTGTTGGGAATCTAGTGCTATGAAAACTTTGCAATCTATGACATACAAATGGACAAATATTCTTTCCCAGGTGTGGTATAATTTGAAACCAACCTTTAGACCAGGCATGGCCAAACTTGGGCCCTCCAGAACTTTTGGACTCCAACTCCCACCATTCCTAACAGCCTCAGGCCCCTTCCTTTCCGTTTAAGTGGCTGAGGGGGAAAAGGGAAGGGACCGAGGTTGCTGAGGGGGATAAGGAAAAGGGCTGAGGCCGCTGAGGGGGAAAAGAAAAAGGACTGAGGCTGCCAAGGGGGGAAAGGAAATGGACCGAGGCTGCCGAAGGGGGAAAGGAAAGGGATCGAGGCTACCGAGAGGGGAAAGGAAAGGGACCGAGGCTGCCGAGGGGGAAAAGGGATGGGACTGAGGCTGCCGAGGGGGAAAAGGAAAGGGAGAGAGGCTGCCGACGGGGGAAAGGAAAGGGAGAGAGGCTGCCGAGGGGGGAGAGGAAAGGGACCGAGGCTGCCGAGGGGGGAGAGGAAAGGGACCGAGGCTGCCGAGGGGGGAAAGGAAATGGACCGAGGCTGCCGAGGGGGGAAAGGAAAGGGATCGAGGCTGCCGAGAGGGGAGAGGAAAGGGACCGAGGCTGCCGAGGGGGAAAAGGAAAGGGAGAGAGGCTGCCGAGGGGGGAAAGGAAAGGGAGAGAGGCTGCCGAGGGGGGAAAGGAAAGGGACTGAGGCTGCCGAGAGGGAAAGGGAAGGGACTGAGGCTGCCGAGGGGGGAAAGGAAAGGGACCGAGGCTGCCGAGGGGGGAAAGGAAAGGGACTGAGGCTGCCGAGAGGGAAAGGGGAAGGAACCGAGGCTGCCGAGGGGGAAAAGGAAATGGACTGAGGCTGCCGAGGGGGGAGAGGAAAGGGACCGAGGCTGCCGAGGGGGGAAAGGAAAGGGACCGAGGCTGCCGAGGGGGAAAAGGAAAGGGACTGAGGCTGCCGAGAGGGAAAGGAAAGGGACCGAGGCTGCCGAGGGGGGAAAGGAAAGGGACTGAGGCTGCCGAGAGGGAAAGGGGAAGGAACCGAGGCTGCCGAGGGGGAAAAGGAAATGGACTGAGGCTGCCGAGGGGGGAAAGGAAAGGGATCGAGGCTGCCGAGAGGGGAGAGGAAAGGGACCGAGGCTGCCGAGGGGGAAAAGGAAAGGGAGAGAGGCTGCCGAGGGGGGAAAGGAAAGGGAGAGAGGCTGCCGAGGGGGGAAAGGAAAGGGACTGAGGCTGCCGAGAGGGAAAGGGAAGGGACTGAGGCTGCCGAGGGGGGAAAGGAAAGGGACCGAGGCTGCCGAGGGGGGAAAGGAAAGGGACTGAGGCTGCCGAGAGGGAAAGGGGAAGGAACCGAGGCTGCCGAGGGGGAAAAGGAAATGGACTGAGGCTGCCGAGGGGGGAGAGGAAAGGGACCGAGGCTGCCGAGGGGGGAAAGGAAAGGGACCGAGGCTGCCGAGGGGGAAAAGGAAAGGGACTGAGGCTGCCGAGAGGGAAAGGAAAGGGACCGAGGCTGCCGAGGGGGGAAAGGAAAGGGACTGAGGCTGCCGAGAGGGAAAGGGGAAGGAACCGAGGCTGCCGAGGGGGAAAAGGAAATGGACTGAGGCTGCCGAGGGGGGAAAGGAAAGGGCCTGAGACTGTTAGGAATGGTGGGAGTTAAAGTCCTAAGGTGAGTGCACCTTCATATTATATGAAGAAATATGTGAGCCCATATAGCCTAAAGTACTGACGTTTTAGCATCTGAAATGGCTTCTTAAAAGTTGGTATTCCTTTTTTAAATTTTGCTATTTTGATGTATTTTTCTCTGCAGGTTGTTCCCGAGTTGACAGCTGCCTTGAAAAAATGAAAATTCATCTTGGAAATGGGGTGCTTGAGATAATTTTTTTAAAAATAATATCTTAAATTATATTTTATCTACTGAAAAATAATAGCAACTGTTTAATTATTACCAAAAATGGGAACTCTGGATGACCTCCGGGATGCCTTATATCATATATCTATTTTTGCTTTCACCTGTAATTTAGGTTCTGAAATGGTCTTTTTTTCTAATTATGTAATAAATATGTATTTCATGGTGGCATCTTACACTTTGCTGACCTGATGTTTGTGTCCACTAACAATTTTGTGTGTCTTAACGGTCCCTTGTTGGCTTACCTCTCCATACCTCTCACCTTATATACATTGTGTTGGTGAAGGCTTTCATGCCCAGAATCCCTGGGTTGTTGTGAGTTTTCCGGGCTGTCTGGCCATATTCCAGAAGCATTGTCTCCTGACGTTTCATCCACATCCATGGCAGGCATCCTCAGAGGTTGTAAAGTATGTTGAAAACTAGGCAAGTGGGCTTTATATATCTGTGGAATAATGTCCAGGGTGGGAGAAAGAACTCTTGTTTGTTGGAGGTAAGTGTGATCGTTTCAGTTGGCCACCTTGATTAGCATTGCAGCTTCAAAGCCTCGCTGGTTGCTGCCTGTGAGGGATCATTTGTCGGGAGGTGTTAGGCAAGTGAGGTTTATATATCTGTGGAATGTCCAGGGTGAGAGAAAGAACTCTTGTTTGTTGGAGGCAAGTGTGCCACCTTGATGAGCATTGGTTGGCCTTGCAGCTTCAAAGCCTCACTGACTGCTGCCTGTGGGGGATCATTTGTTGGGAGGTGTTAGGCAAGTGGGGTTTATATGTCTGTGGAACATCAGGGGTGGGAGAAAAAACTCTTGTGTGTTGGAGGCAAGTGTGAATGTTGGCCACCTTGATTAGCATTGGTGGGCCTTGCAGCTTCGCTGGTTGCTGCCTGTGAGGGATCATTTGTTGGGAGGTGTTAGGCAAGTGTGGAATGTCCAGGTTGGGAGAAAGAACTCTTGTCTGCTTAAGGTACATGTGAATTTTGCAATTGATCACCTTGATTAGCATTGAATAGCCTTGCAGCTTCAAAGCTTGCCTGGGGGAATCCTTTGTTGGGAGATTATTAGCCGGCCCTGATTGTTTCCTTGTCTTGTCTGGAATTCCCTTGTTTTTTGAGTGATCAGGACAGTAAGTAAAGAACAACACTAAAAAAACGGGATTTCCAGACCAGAAACAACACTCTAACTCAGTCATCTCTACCTGAAAACTCTTATCCCAGTTATATCCTACCTTGTCTATGTCCAGCATTATTATTTTAAATTTTAAATTATTGGATTTGGCCCAGCTATAGGTTTTAAATGCTTGTTATTGTTACTGTTTATTGGGTTATTGTAGGTTTTTTCGGGCTATATGGCCATGGTCTAGAGCCATGATGGCGAACCTATGACACGTGTGTCAGCACTGACACGCGTAGCCATTTTCGATGACACGCAGCCACATGCAGCCGCATACAGAGAAGATGGGGCCGCATCCCAAGAAGGACATTTCATCCTCGGCTCCTACACCAGCATTTTTCTATAATGCCGAGATATATGGCATTATGGAAAAAGCAAGTAAGTTAAATAATTAGTTTTTGGTTTATTAAATACAGTTATATATTACAATAATATATTTTTGTTATTAAACTATAAATATCATGAAATTATTGTTTTTTTCTCAAAGTGACACCCCACCCGAGTTATGCTCGGTTTTTTTTGGTGAGTATTGACACTAAGCTCAAAAGGTTGCCCATCACTGGTCTAGAGGCATTCTCTCCTGACGTTTCGCCTGCATCTATGGCAAGCGTCCTCAGAGGTAGTGAGGCCATAGATACAGGCGAAACGTCAGGAGAGAATGCCTCTAGACCAGTGGTTCTCAACCTTCCTAATGCAGTGACCCCTTAGTACAGGTCCTCATGTTGTGGTGACCCCCAACCTTAACGTTAACGTTATTTTCATTGCTACTTCATAACTGTAATTTTGCTACTGTTATGAATCGTAATGTAAATATCTGATATGCAGGATGGATTTTCAGTCACTGGACCAAATTTGGCAAAAATACCCGATACACCCAAAATTTGAGGTTGGGGGTGATTGATTTTGTCATTTGGTAATGCTGGAGTTGCTGGGATTTGTAGTTCACCTTAAATCAAAGAGCTTTCTGAACTCCATCAATGATGGAATTGAATCAAACATGGCACACAAAATCCCCATGACCAAGAGAAAATATTGGGAAGGTCTGGTGAACATTGACCTTGAGTTTTTGGAGTTGTAGTTCACCTGTATCCAGACTGTGGACTCAAGCAATGATGGATCTGGATCAAACTTGGCACAAATGCTCAACATGCCCAAATGTGAAAACTGATAAGAGTTTGGAGAAAATAGACCTTGCCATTTGGGAGTTGTAGTTGTTGGGATTTATAGTTCACCCACAATGAAATAGCATTCTGAACCCCACCAATGATAGAATTGGACGAAACCTTCCACACAGAACCCCCATGACCAACAGAAAATACGATGTTTTCTGATGGTCTTTGGCGACCCCTCTGACACCCCCTCGCGACCCCCACAGGGGTCCCGACCCCCAGGTTGAGAAACACTGCTCTAGACCATGGCCATATAGCCTGAAAAAACCTACAACAACCCAGTGATTCCGGCCATGAAAGCCTTCGACTATACGTTACTGTTTATTGTTTATTTTTGTTTATGAGATTTATTTTAACTGTTGTAATGATTGTTTTCTTATTGCTTTTACTGTTGATGTATTTTGGGCTCAGCCTCATGTAAGCCGCACCGAGTCCCTTGGGGAAATGGTAGCAGGGTATAAATATATTATTATTATCATTAATAATAATAATAATAATAATAATAATAATAATAATAATATTAGACCTGGTTCGCACTCTCTTTGAGCAACACACCAGGACCTAACTGGTCTATAGAGGTTTGTTATAGATCCTGGGAAGAAAGGTTTAGATCCCATCCTCTTGATTTTCTTTTGCTGGATTTTGGTCTTAATTGTCCTGACGTGGGTATCCTGGGACTGGCGCTTGCAGAGCGAGTCTGATTGTGACGCAAGGAGACAGCCTCTATCGCAACGTGGTGCGGAGGAGGAGGTGTTAGTTGTAATCGGAAGAGAAACCTCAGGGATGTCCTGTCGAGGACACTTAGGCTGAGAAAGACAGAGTTGGAAGCGACAAGGGACAGTTTGGAAAATGGAAACCTAGGGATGCTTTGCAATGATGAATGGCTGCATCTGGTTGCGACAAACGGCTTGCACCATTGGGAGCGGGAGAAGTGTTCCAGCCCGAGGTATTGAGTTACAGAAAAGGGTAGGAGAGCTAGGACAGGGATCGAATGTCCCTTCTGTTTACCAGGCGAGCAGCAACATCTACTCCTTCTTTGGGATTCAGATCAGAAGTAGCACCAAAGTCGTACTCTTAACTCCTGCTTAACTTCTCGTACGACTCACCTGGGTGAGCTGGGTGTTCAAGCAAGCCCGCACAACTTGACTATAATAGGGGGCCAAAATTAAACACGTTTTTAGCACCTTACATTCCAAATTAGTTGGCGAAGGGTTTCATGGCTGGAATCACTGGGGAGCTTTTCTTTTGTCATGTCAGGAGCAACCTGAGAAACTGCAAGTCGCTTCTAGTGTGAGAGAATTGGCCATCTGCAGGGACATTGCCCAGATGTTTTGATGTTTCACCATTCATGTGGGAGGCTTCTCTCATGACCCCTTTGCATGGGGAGCTGGAGCTGACAGAGGGAGCTTTTCTTTTGTCATGTCAGGAGCGACTTGAGAAACTGCAAGTTGCTTCTAGTGTGAGAGAATTGGCCATCTGCAGGGACGTTGCCCAGGGGATGTTGGCCAGATGTTTTACCATCCATGTGGGAGGCTTCTCTCATGTCCCCTTTGCATGGGGAGCTGGAGCTGACAGAGGGAGCTTTTCTTTTGTCATGTCAGGAGTGACTTGAGAAACTGCAAGTCGCTTCTAGTATGAGAGAATTGGCCGTCTGCAGGGACGTTGCCCAGGGGATGTTGTCGTCTGCAGGGACGTTGCCCAGGGGATGTTGCCCAGATGTTTCACCATCCATGTGGGAGGCTTCTCTCATGTCCTCTTTGTACGGGGAGCTGGAGCTGACAGGGAGCTTTTTTTTTTGTCATGTCAAGAGTGACTTGAGAAACTGCAAGTCGCTTCCGGTGTGAGAGAATTGGCCACCTGCAAGCTCATCCACTCTTTCTCCGGATTCGAATCCGGAGAGAGAGTGGATGAGCTTGCAGACGGCCAATTCTCTCACACCAGAAGCGACTTGCAGTTTCTCAAGTCGTTTGTCAGTCTTCAGTCCTGCCGACACAAGGGTTTAACCCACTACTGAGAAAGTGGGACGTTCCTAGTCACCCAGCGGGTTGAGCTCCATGGTCCGAGGTTCAAACCTCTAACCACTTTTATTATCACTTGATGGCATCCTCAGAGGTTGAGGAGTCTGTTCCAACATCTCAGCGGTTTAATCTGCTGCGCCTACCAGAATAGGCCATCCCGGTATGCCTAGACAGCGTTACCCAATACTAGTTCCATTATGACCCAAAAAAGCACACTTTTTTGGTTTGTTTTGTAAAAAAAGACACCCTTTTAATGAAAACAACATTTGTAAAATGTCCATCTGTCGTGTTGTCTTGGAGGCAATTAGTTTTGTCAAAATATTTCCCCCCAAAGTTCATGCTAAAAATAAAAAGGGATTCTGCTCCCCTCCCCGATGTCTTTGATCCGCATCATTCAAAGTGCTCCCTGAAAAAATGTTTGTTTTTTCCCCCAGGAAGAACAAAAATAATTGCCATATTTATACAAAGGGGTATTTTTTGTTATCGCTGTCACGTACAAAGGAAAACCGTAAGAAATTGTGTTCGGAGAGATGTGTTTCCCCCTGTGGACGCCGTACCCTGCTGAAACCTGACCTGATAGAAGATTGTCCAGAGTTTCATAAAAATAGTGGGAGTTACGTATGCCGTTTTTGTTCTCTTTTTAGAAAAAGAAACGTGTTAAGAATCTATACATCTTTGAGGTCTTGGTTTGTGGCTCCCCCCAGCCCCATTTCTTCTTTGGGGGGTGACGCCTGAGGGCGGCTTTGTATGGTAGCAACGTCGACGTTTCTCGGGCTGGCTCACCCAACAACTCATGCATTTCTAAAAATGAATTTTCCGCTTACTCCGATCTATGGGATGGTTTGGCAGCCCCCCCTTAAAGCTCTAGAAGGCCCCCCTCCTCCCTCCCCATGGCAACAAAAGGACTATGAATCCGGGACCCTGTTTAACTTTTGCTCTTTGGATTCCAAAGACGTATACTTGTCAATCATGGGCGCGTTCTGCTGGAAGTGGATGACCGGCTTGATCTGAAACACGCCAAAGCTTTCCTGGTTCTTCTTGTTGTAAAGGTTCATGCGGTGCTCCAGTTCCGGGCTGGCTTTGGTCGACCCGGCCGGGCTGGGCAGCTTCAGGTTGACCGGGTCGAGTCTTTTCTGCGTCAAGCAGGAATCGTCGGACAGCGACGAGAGCAGTTCTTGCACCACCGCGTTGTTGACCCTGCTGTGGGCGGAGGAGGACGACGACGAGGAGGACGAGCCGGCCGGGTTGCCTTGGGGCGCGTGGGCACCGGCCCGCTCCAAGGGGCAGTACTCGGAGGACTCCTCCCGGGTGGTGCTGCAGTCCGTGGAGGAGCCAAAGGTCTGGCTGCTGTCGCTCTGCGCCCGCGTGACGGAGCTGTCCGTGGAGCGGGAGGCGCTGCCCGAGGCCACGCTGGTGGACGTTCCGTTGCTCCCCACGATCTTCATTGGCACTTCCACGGTAAAGAGGTCAGAGGAGATGTTGGGGTGGTGGACGTCGATGGCGGCCGTCGTGATGACACCCATAGCGCCTTCCGGAACGCCGCTGTCTGCACACAAGCAGGAAAAGGGGGAGAACCTTATAATAATAATAATAATAATAATAATAATAATAATAATAATAATAATAATATAGCGCCTTCTGGAACGCCGCTGTCTACACACAAGCTGGAAAAGGGGGAGAACCTAATAATAATAATAATAATAATAATAATAATAATAATAATATAGCGCCTTCTGGAACGCCGCTGTCTACACACAAGCTGGAAAAGGGGGAGAACCTAATAATAATAATAATAACAATAATAATAATAATAATAATAATAATATAGCGCCTTCTGGAACGCCGCTGTCTACACACAAGCTGGAAAAGGGGGAGAACCTAATAATAATAATAATAATAATAATAATAATAATATGGCGCCTTCTGGAACGCCGCTGTCTACACACAAGCAGGAAAAAGGGGGAGAACCTTATAATAATAATAATAATAATAATAATAATAATAATAATAATAATATAGCGCTTTCCGGAACGCCGCTGTCTACACACAAGCAGGAAAAGGGGGAGAACCTTATAATAATAATAATAATAATAATAATAATAATAATAATAATATAGCGCCTTCCGGAACGCCGCTGTCTGCACACAAGCAGGAAAAGGGGGAGAACCTTATAATAATAATAATGATAATGATAATGATAATATAGCGCCTTCCGGATCGCCGCTGTCTACACACAAGCAGGAAAAGGGGGAAAACCTTATAATAATGATAATAATAATAATAATAATAATAATAATAATAATAATATGGCGCCTTCTGGAATGCCGCTGTCTACACACAAGCAGGAAAAAGGGGGAGAACCTAATAATAATAATAATAATAATAATAATAATAATAATAATAATATAGCGCCTTCCAGAACGCCGCTGTCTACACACAAGCTGGAAAAGGGGGAGAACCTAATAATAATAATAATAATAATAATAATAATAATATAGCACCTTCCAGAATGCTGCTGTCGCACACAAGCAGGAAAAGGGGGAGAACCTAATAATAATAATAATAATAATAATAATAATAATAATAATAATAATATAGCGCCTTCCGGAACGCCGCTGTCTGCACACAAGCAGGAAAAGGGGGAGAACCTTATAATAATAATAATGATAATGATAATATAATATAGCGCCTTCCGGATCGCCGCTGTCTACACACAAGCAGGAAAAGGGGGAGAACCTTATAATAATGATAATAATAATAATAATAATAATAATAATAATAATAATAATATAGCGCCTTCCAGAATGCCGCTGTCTGCACACAAGCAGGAAAAGGGGGAGAACCTTACAACAACAACAACAACAACAACAACAACAATAATAATAATAATAATAATATAGCGCTTTCCGGAACGCCGCTGTCTACACACAAGCAGGAAAAGGGGGAGAACCTTACAATAATAATAATAATAATAATAATAATAATAATAATGGGACTGAGGCTGCCGAGGGGGGAAAGGAAGGGACCTAGGCTGTTAGGAATAATGGGAATTAAAGTCCCAAACTCCTGGAGGGCCCAAGTTTACCCATGCCATCTTTAGACTAATACATTCTCTCTTGTGTACTAAGACTCTTGACAGCTCAGTTTGGAGGATGGAGCCCAACTACTTGCAGTATTAAGAGATGGCAAATGAAAAATTGTGTTTTTGTAACAGAATCCCCCATCCGAGCACAAAATAAGGCAAAGTGCTTTGGGTGTATGACATTTCAGAATAATATCCATTGACTCTTCATAGACTTCTCAAGGTAGGTTTATGTATGGGACTGACGGAAAGGGGGGGGGGGAGAAATCCATTTGGATTGTGACCCAGTGACCACTGCTCTAACTGTAATCTTTGCGGGTGTTGCGTTATTTTATCCTCCTCTCGTTGGGCTTCACCCCTTTCAAAGGTTCTCAGCGTGAAGCTCTCTTCTCCTCCCCGGTGGAGACGCGCATTCCCTCCTGCTCCGTTTCCATCTGAGATGCCCTGCTCTTAAATGGAACTAGGCAGACCTCAAAGGGCAAATGAACCTTAAAATCATTAGGATTGGCTTCATGGGGAGCCCAGGGGTTTCCAGAAGGAAAAAGGAAGGAAGCCTCTGGTCCAGACAGTTCTGCACAAAACATACAAAAGCTCTCCAACTTCTGTTTAACAGAACCTTCATCCAAAAATACATCAGATGACTGGATCTGGCTGTGAACTGGATCTGTTAATGTGTTTGTGAACCTGATCTATTACATTAAAGTTGATGTCATAATAATAATAATAGTAATAATAATAATAATAATAATAATAATAATAATGTAAAGGTTTTCCCCTGATGTTAAGTCCAGTCGTGTCTGACTCTGGGACTCTGGTGCTCATCTCCATTTCTAAGCCGAAGAGCCAGCATTGTCCGTAGACACCTCCAAGGTCATGTGGCCAGCATGACTGCATGGAGCGCCGTTACCTTCCCGCCAGAGCAGTACCTGTGTATGTGTTTTGTGTGTTCATATGTGTGTGTGTGTCTATGTCTGAATATATTTGTCTATATGTGTATATATGTGTGTGTACATATGTGATTTTGCGCATGCGTTGTAATGTATTTTTTTTGGCTTTTTAAGTCTCTTCTGCTGTATTTTTCAGTGTTTTTATGAGTGGTCACTCGTTGGCCTGTTAGGTGTGTTGTGTCCAAATTTCGTGTCATTTCGTCCAGTGGTTTTTGAGTTATGTTAATCCCACAAACGAACATTACATTTTTATATAGATTATTATGCATCAGCTCTGATGGAATAGATAGGGTTTACAAACACATAACAGACTTGGCCACACTCTGGTTACATCCCGAATAGACTACTGCAATGTGCTCTACGTGGGGTTGCCTTTGAAGACTGTTTGGAAGCTCCAAGTAGTCCAATGGGTGGTCGCCAGATTCCTCACCAGAGCTGTGTACAGGGAGCACACAACTCCTCTGTTGCACCAGTTGCCCGTCTGCTACCTTTCGGTCAGCAGCTCAGCAGTTTAACCCGCTGCGCCACCATGTGTATGTGTATATTAGGGCAAGTCAAAAGTTCCTGATTCCAGACTTACCGCTACTGGGCTCATTGTAGTATTGACTGATGTAGTTGTTCATGTCGTCTTTGACCATCGCCTCTGAAATGTAAAATGAGAATGGTCAATTGCAAAACTCTGGAGAAATACTGGGTTTTTTGAGAACCAACACACATCATAATCTGGAGACTTCCAAAAACACAAACAGTATGCATTACTCAGGTGACTTTTGATGGCTATGTATGGATAGAGATATGTGTGTAGTAAGTATCCTAATGTCTTCATACTGATAAGACTGTACACGGAATATTGTGCAGGGTTGCAGCCTCAAAACCAACCCCACCAGATTGGAAAAGAGGGAGCAAACCCTTTTTGAAGGCCAGAAGGATTCTCCGAAAGAGGAAAGCAAGGGAAGACTTAACGGAGCGACATAGAAGAATTCATGGAGTCGAAAAGGCAAACAAGAAGGACATCTTCTGCCTGTCTCCTAATACGAGGTCCCTGTGGGGTTGCCCAAAATGATCACAGATTCAAGACATATTTCTTCACACAGTCTGCAGCTAAATAACGGCATTGACTATGTCTAGGGATGGATGACAAATGGAGGTTAGATATATTCCTCAAGAGTCAGGTTCTCACTGGCTAGGACCAGGTTACGTTCATCAAGGATTACAGCCAGTGATAATCTTACTCTTCATCAGTGGTTCCCAACCTTTTTTTGACCAGGGACCACTTTGACCAGGGACCTCTTGACCAGGGACCACTTGACCAGGGACTGCTTTGACCAGGGACCGCTTTGACCAGGGACCACTTCAACAGGGGCCACTTGGACCAGCGACCACTTTGACCAGGGACCGCTTTGACCAGGGGCCACTTGACCAGGGACCACTTTGACCAAGGACCACTTGACCAGGGACCACTTGACCAGGGACCACTTTGACCAGGGATCACTTTGACCAGGGACCACTTCAACAGGGGCCACTTGGACCAGGGACCACTTTGACCAGGGACCGCTTTGACCAGGGACCGCTTTGACCAGGGACCACTTTGACCAGGGACTGCTTTGACCAGAGACCGCTTTGACCAGGGACCACATGACCAGGGACCGCTTTGACCAGGGACTGCTTTGACCAGGGACCGCTTTGACCAGAGACCGCTTTGACCAGGGACCACTTGACCAGGGACTGCTTTGACCAGGGACTACTTTGACCAGGGACCGCTTTGACCAGGGACCCCTTTGACCAGGGACCCCTTTGACCAGGGACCACTTCACCAGGGACCACTTCACTAGGGACCACTTGGACCAGGGACCACTTTTTTTACTCTTTTTCTGAAGGTCAAGAGAGAGGGGGTCGATCTAATATCCCTAGGAAAGTTCCGCGGCCAAGGGGCCACCGCTGAGAAGGAAGGCCCTGTCCCTCATAATAATAATAATAACAACAGACCCAAAATGCAGACTGTGCAAGGAAGCTGATGAAACCATGGACCATCTCCTCATCAGCTGCAAGAAAATCACACAAAGGGACTACAAACAGAGGCAGAACTCTGTGGCCCAGATGAGTCACTGGAACTTATGTCACAAGAACCACCTGCCAGGTGTCAAGAACTGGTAAAGGGATCATCAACCTGTTAAGGTTGTGGAAAATGAACATGCAAAAATACTGTGGGACTTTTGAATCCAGACTGACAAAGTTTTGGAATACAGTATGCCAGACATCACCATTGTGGAAAAGACAAAGTCTGGATTATTGATGTCGCCATTCCAGGTGACAGTCGCATTGAGGAAAAACAACAGGAAAAACTCAGCCACTATCAAGACCTCAAAATCAAACGGCAAAAGCTCTGGCATCAACCAGTACAGGTGGTCCCAGTGTTCATTGGCGCACTGGGTGCCGTGCCAAAAGAGCTCAGCCAGCATTTTGAAACCATCAACATGGACAAAAATCACGATCTGTCAACTGCACAAGGCCACCTGACTTGGATCTGCGCACATCATTCGAAAATACATCACACAGTCCTAGACGCTTGGGAAGGGTTCGACTTGGGATTTTGTGATATGAAATCCAGCATATAGATCTCGTTTGCTGTGACATACTGTGATTTTGTGTCAGTAAAATAATAACTAGTATTGCTACTGCTACTTTGCAGGACTCTCCTCTCTCTTGCTCTTCCTCCAAGGGTGCCAGGGAAGCTGCGAGATGGCAATGGCACTGCCCTCCTTCCTCCCTCTCCTTCTCTCTTTCATTCTCCAATGGCACTGTTGAAGCTGCGAGAAGGGGAAGGCAACAGTGCTGCCTGCCTGCCTGCCTGCCTCCCTCCCTCCCTTCCTCCCTCCCTCCCTCCCTCCCTCCCTCCCTCCTTCTCCTTCTCCTCCTTCTCTCTTTTACTCTCCAACAGCACAGTGGAAGGAAGCCGTGAGAAGGAGAAGGCAATGGTGCTACCTTGCTGTCTTCCTTCCTTCTTTCTTTCCCTCTCCTCTCTTGCTCTCTCCCAATGGTGCCAGGGAAACCACAAGAGGGCAAAGGCAATGGCGCTGTCTTCCTTCCTTCCTTCCTTCCTTCTCCTCTTTCACTCTCCAACGGCGCCGTGGAAGCCGCAAGAAGGGGAAGGCAACAGTGCTGCTTTCCTTCCTTCCTTCCTTCCTTCCTTCCTTCCTTCCTTCCTTCCTTCCTTCTTTCCCTCTCCTCTCTCGCTCTCTCCCAATGGTGCCAGGGAAACCACAAGAGGGCAAAGGCAATGGCGCTGTCTTTCTTCCTTCCTTCCTTCCTTCCTTCCTTCCTTCCTTCCTTCCTTCCTTCTTTCCCTCTCCTCTCTCGCTCTCTCCCAATGGTGCCAGGGAAACCACAAGAGGGCAAAGGCAATGGCGCTGTCTTCCTTCCTTCCTTCTCCTTCTCCTTCTCTCTTTCACTCTCCAATGGTGCCATGGAAGCCGCGAGAAGGGGAAGGCAACAGTGCTGCCTTCCTTCCTTCCTTCCTTCCTTCCTTCCTTCCTTCCTTCCTTCCTTCCTTCCTTCTCTCTGTCCTTCTCTCTCTTCCTGTCCTCCAACGGCAGCACACACCCATGGCCGTGGATCATATTTTAGGTCTTGCAGCCCACCAGTGGGCCACAGCCTATGGGTTGGGAATTACTGTTCTTGATGAATCGGTCTCATAATCCTCATGACCCGAATATATTGGGAACCCACTGTTTTTGATGACTCAGTCTAATAATATTCATGACCCGAATATATTGCTTGGGAATGGGAACAAATGGAAATTGTCCATTTTTAACGCCTTGTCCAATTGGCACCAGTCTAGCCAACATGGACGAAGTGCTGGACAAGATCGGCCTTTGGTCACAGTTGCAAGATGTCTCTTATTCCGAGGAGCACAAAGCTTCTCTTTGGACACACCAATCGTAATTTAGAAAAAAAAAACTTGCTCTGAAATATATCCCAAAGGAAACGGGACAAAAACACTAATTGTGCAGAAATGTGGCAGAAAGGGAAGCCAGAAAAAAGGTAAAAGCACCTCAACTTTGGATGCAGTTATTGCGCATTCGGTATGGAAACTGAAAAAAGTGAACACGTTCCACCAGAAATACGCAAAGAAGATCAAGAGTTTCCGCATGCGGCCGAAATGGAAGTCCTTACACAGGATTACAAAAAGCACATTAAGGAACACCCAAGCCGACAAGCAACCCGGTTGGTTGGTCAGCCCCCTTTGTGGCATATCATGTTCCTTAAAAGCCTCTCCCCCCTTTTTAAGCGCTCCTTCTGATGCCGCGTTTCATCGCCGAGCCCCTTCCTTCCCCTTCCCTCCTTTGAGCGGAGCCTCCTCCTCGCTTGCCCCTGGGGCTTCTGTGGCTATGTACGGCTTCACTGTGGTTTGCAGGTGAAAGAAACAGATGTTCTCCGTGGCACACTTTCCCCGCAAAACAAGGCCCAAACCACTAAGCGCCGGGTACCTGAAATAGCCGCGCACCCAAGACGGCAATCGGAGCTGACACTGAAAGGGAACGTGGCCGCGTTCCTGGTTCCGTTGCCTCTCTAAAAGCTTTCCTGGCCTCTGTTGATCTTTAAATGCCTCCAGTCAGAGGTGGGCTGTCTGCTAATGTCGGAGTTTAGAAAGGAGCCTGGGTGTAGCTCAAGGCAAGAGCCTCCGATCGGGGGTCCCTGGCAAGGCTTTCCCAGTGCTCTGCGGTCCAAACGCGCCGCGTTTCCATCATCCATAATTGATACTCTAAATGCCGTGTAGCCGCCAGGGTAGACGTTGCTACAAAAGGATGCTCGGGGGTTATCCATGACTGTCAGCAAATGCAGGGAGAAGGCTCTCTCAAACTTAAGAAAGGTGGGCCACTCACAACGTAGACACTCCGACCCACTTCTACAAAAATCATTATAGAGTGAGCCCCTTATCTGTGGATTCAGTATCCACAATTTCACTTCCTCGTGCTCTACAAAATACAGTATTAATGGGCCTCTCAAGGACCTCCAATGTAACTCTATGGCAGTGTTTCACAACCTGGGGATCGGGACCCCTGGGGGGAGGGTCCACGAGGGGGGTGTCAGAGGGGTTGCCAAAGACCATCGGAAAACACAGTATTGTCTGTTGGTCATGGGAGTTCTGTGTGGGAAGTTTGGCCCAATTCCGTCATTGGTGTTGTTCAAAGTGCTCCTTGATTGTAGGTGAACTATAAATCATAGCAACTACAACTTACAAATGTCAAGGTGTATTTTCCCCAAACTCCACCAGTGTTCACATTTGGGCATATTGAGCACTTTAACGATTAGATCTCAGTCCTTTGGAATTATGGAAGCTATAGTTTGCAAGGAGCAAGGACAAAGGATTGCCTATCCACAGATGGCTTCCAATATCACTAAAATGCTAGGTGCGCAGTGCATTCTTCTGCCCATATCCCTGATTGTGTCCATGGTCCTGTTGCCAAGGCCTGTGTCTGTGGATGTCAACCCTTCACTTGACTGAAGGTCGCAGGCTCGAATCCGGGGAGAGCACCTATGAGCTCCCCCTATCAGCTCCAGCTCCTCATGCGGAGACACGAGAGAAGCCTCCCACAAGGGTGATAAAACATAAAAACATCTGGGCAATGTCCCCTGGGCAACATCCTTGCAGTGATCACATTTGGGCATATTGCAGATTTGTGCAAATTCGTAATCAGCTTTTCCTCCTTCGTCCCTCCTTATCTCTGCTGCTGAGTACGCATGCCCAGTGTGGAACACATCTCACCACGCTAAAACAGTAGATGTGGCTCTTAATGAGACATGGCGCATTATCACGGGGTGTCTGCGCCCTACACCACTGGAGAAATTACACTGCTTAGCCAGTATCGCACCACTTGACATCCGCCGGGAAGTAGCAACCAATAGTGAAAGGACCAAGGCAGTGACATCTCCAGCCCATCCTCTGTTTGGGTATCAGCCAGCATGTCAACGACTAAAAAAAAAAAGTTTTCTAAGATCTACAGAGACACTCGCTGGAACACCTCAGCAAGCGAGAGTCCAAAAGTGGCAGGCTCAAACCCAGGCTGATACCAAATGAGAGACTCCCCCCTGGCCCCTACCAACAATAGACCGGGACTAAACTTGGCACACAGGACCACCATGACCAACTAAACATACTGGAGGGTTTTTTGGGGGGGGGGGGGTGGACGGGACTGACAAACCATGATGGGAGCTGTAGTTCACTCTGCAGTCAGAGACCATATAGACCCCACTGATGATGCATCTAGAGAGCAGAGTTGAAGGCAAGGATGAATCCAGAAAAACCTACTGCATGGTCTGTTTGTGGCTTCACATGTCTTGGGTGAACGTCAACCCGGTTGGACACTCTCTGAACCACCAACTCTCTCAGAATAAGATTTCAGGTGCACTTTTCGAAGCAAACAAGTATTTAAACCTATGAATTGTGGCAGGGATGAAGCAGAAGCAACTGCAGAGATGTGGGATTTTGGCCTGCATCAATAGGAGCATAGTGTCTAGATCTAGGGAAGTAATGCTACCCCTCTATTCTGTTTTGGTTAGACCACATCTGGAATATTGTGTCCAATTCTGGGCACCACAATTCAAGAGAGATATTGACAAGCTGGAATGTGTCCAGAGGAGAGCGACTAAAATGATAAAAGGTCTGGAGAACAAGCCCTATGAGGAGCAGCTTAACGAGCTGGGCATGTTTAGCCTGAAGAAGAGAAGGCTGAGAGGGGATATGATAGCCATGTATAAATATGTGAGAGGAAGCCACAGGGAGGAGGGAGCAAGCTTGTTTCCTGCTTCCTTGGAGACTAGGACGCAATGGAATAATGGCTTCAAACTACAAGAGAGGAGATTCCATCTGAACATGAGGAAGAACTTCCTGACTGTGAGAGCCGTTCAGCAGTGGAACTCTCTGCCCCGGAGTGTGGTGGAGGCTCCTTCTTTGGAAGCTTTTAAACAGAGGCTGGATGGCCATCTGTCAGGGGTGATTTGAATGCAATATTCCTTCTTCTTGGCAGGGGGTTGGACTGGATGGCCCATGAGGTCTCTTCCAACTCTTTGATTCTATGATTCTATGTGTCGAAAGTTATCTGTGTAGTTGTGAGTTTTCTGGGCTGCCTGGCCATGTTCCAGCAGCATTCTCTCCTGATGTTTCACCCGCACCTATGACAGGTATCCTCACAGGTTATGAGGTCTGTGTTATCTGTGTTGCCGTACTGTTTTGCAGTATATACTGAGCTGCTGTTACTTGCCGCATGCACCACGCGATGCCAAAAACGTTGAAAACAAGGTCCTATGGAAACGCAACACCGCAAACCAGAGCCGCTCCCTCTGGAGCTTTAACTTCTGGGTTGTGCCATAAAAATATCACGCGAAGGAGGCGGCGCCGGGAGAGGAGAAATCAGGCGAAATCTAATATTTCTCTTGGAATCTCGCAAGCCTTCATGGTCAAGTGGTCGAGGCTGAATGTGGCCATTGTTCCTTGCGAGGAGAGGGAAAATCTCGCTGGGCTCGGGAGGGAGTATCCCGTTTCCCGTGCATTCGGTCGCTCCGCTCTCTAAAAAGCCCATTGTTCAGGCCGAAGGGAAGGACTCCAAACCGGGAAGGGGTTCCAGGGGCTTGGGCTTGGCACCGCAAATCGCTGCCTGTTTTATGCTTTTGCTTGTAATGTTTTGTAGGCCCAGGTGGAGCTGACATCATCTTGGAGGCCCAATTTCGAGGCTCAAAGTCTGGCAGGGTTTTTTTTTATCGTGTCAGGAGCGACTTGAGAAACTGCAAGTCGCTTCTGGTGTGAGAAAATTGGTTGTATGCAAGGACGTTGCTCAGTGGATGTTTTTGATGTTTTACCATCCTTGTGGGAGGCTTCTCTCATGTCCCTGCGTGAGGAGCTGGAGCTGAGAGAGGGAGCTCATCCGCGCTCTCCCAAGATTCAAAGAGGGTTCTCTCACGTCCTTGCGTGAGGAGCTGGAGCTGAGAGAGGGAGCTCGTCCGTGCTCTCCCAGGATTCAAAGAGGCTTCTCTCACGTCCCCACGTGAGGAGCTGGAGCTGAGAGAGGGAGCTCATCCACGCTGTCCCAGGATTCAAAGAGGCTTGTCTCACGTCCCCGCATGAGGAGCTGGAGCTGAGAGAGGGAGCTCATCCGCGTTCTCCCAGGATTTAAAGAGGCTTCTCTCACATTCCCGCGTGAGGAGCTGGAGCTGAGAGAGGGGGCTCATCCACGCTCTCCCAGGATTCAAAGAGGCTTCTCTCACGTCCCGGCGTGAGGAGCTGGAGCTGAGAGAGGGAGCTCATCCATGCTCTCCCAGGATTCAAAGAGACTTCTCTCACATCCCCGTGTGAGGAGCTGGAGCTGAGAGAGGGAGCTCATCGGCGCTCTCCCAGGATTCAAAGAGGCTTCTCTCACGTCCCCACGTGAGGAGCTGGAGCTGAGAAAAGGAGCTCATCAGTGCTCTCCCAGGATTCAAAGAGGCTTCTCTCACATCCCCGTGTGAGGAGCTGGAGCTGAGAGAGGGAGCTCATCCGCGCTCTCCCAGGATTCAAAGAGGCTTCTCTCACGTCCCCGTGTGAGGAGCTGGAGCTGATAGAGGGAGCTCATCCGAGCTCTCCCAGGATTCAAAGAGGCTTCTCTCACGTCCCCGCGTGAGGAGCTGGAGCTGAGAAAAGGAGCTCATCCGCGCTCTCCCAGGATTCAAAGAGGCTTCTCTCACGTCCCCGCGTGAGGAGCTGGAGCTGAGAGAGGGAGCTCATCCGCACTCTCCAAGGATTCAAAGAGGCTTCTCTCACGTCCCCACGTGAGGAGATGGAGCTGAGAGAGGGAGCTCATCCGCGCTCACGCAGGATTCGAGCCTGCGACCTGTCGGTCTTCAGTTAAGTGAAGGGTTGACATCCACGGACAACAGGACCATGGACACAATCAGGGATATGGGCAGAATAATGCACTGCACACCTAGCGTTTTAGTGATATTGGAAGCCATCTGTGGATAGGCAATCCTTTGTCCTTCCTCCTTACAAACTACAGCTTCCATAATTCCAAAGCACTGAGATCTAATCGTTAAAGTGCTCAATATGCCCAAATGTGGACACTGGTGGAGTTTGGGGAAAATACACTTGCCATTTGGGAGTTGTAGTAGCTGAGATTTATAGTTCACCTACAATCAAAGAGCATTCTGAACTCCACCAATGATGGAATTGAAGCAATCTTGGTACAAACTCCCATGACCAACAGAAAACACTGGAAGGGTTTGGTGGGCATTGACCTTGAGTTTGGGAGTTGTCGTTCACCTACATCCATAGAGCACTTTAGACACAAACAATGATGGATCTGGACCAAACTTGGCACTAATACTCAATATGCCCAAATGTGAACACTGGTGGAGTTTGGGGGAAATAGACCTTGACATTTGGGAGTTGTAGTTGCTGGGATTTATAGTTCACCTACAATCAAAGAGCATTCCGAGCTCCACCAGTGATGGAATTGAACCAGACTTGGCCCACAGAACTCCCATGACCAATAAAAAATACTGGAAGGGTTTGATGGGCATTGACCTTGAGTTTTGGAGTTGTAGTTCACCTACATCTAGAGAGCACTCTGGATTTAAACAGTGATGGATCTGGACCAAACTTGGCACAAATACTCAATATATCCAAATGTGAACACTGGTGGAGTTTGGGGAAAATAGACCTTGACCTTGTAGTTACTGGGATTTATAGTTCACCTACAATCAAAGGGCATTCTGAACCCAACCAATGATAGAATTGGGCCAAACTTTCCACACAGAACCCCCATGACCAATGGAAAATACTGTGTTTCCTGATGGTCTGTGGGGACCCCTCTGATGCCCCCACATGACCTCCCCGCCTCCCGGGGTCCTGACCCTCCGGTTGAGAAACACTTCTCTAAAACGCCTCCTAGAGAGTGATTGTGTTGGAGGTTGTGCAGTGACTTTTTGAGCTTTAGCTTTGATTCCTTGCTTCTATAGTGATTGTGTTGGATGTTGTGTATATGTGTGTGTGTGTGTGCACACAGAGGCTTAAGTGATTGACAATGGCAGCCGCATGCTGTTTTCTTTCCTTGTCAGCCAATCATATAGTTTTCTGCAAAGGGGGTCTCCTCCCCTCAGCCTCTGTGTTTCTTTGAGGAGTTAGTAGTTTAGTATTAGTAGTGTGTGTGTATATATGTGTGTGTGTGTGAACAAAGGCTGAAGTGATTGACAATGGCAGCTGCTTGCTGTTTTTTTCCTTGTCAGCCAATCACATGGTTTTCCGCAAAGGTGGTCTCCTCCCCTCAGCCTCTGGGTTTCTTTGAGGAGTTAGTAGGTTAGTACTAGTAGTGTGTGTGTGTAATGTTCGTTTGTGGGATTAACATAACTCAAAAACCACTGGACGAATAGACACTTCAAAGGTCATGTGACCAACATGACTTTATGGAGCACCGTTACCTTCCCCCCACAGCGGTATCTATTGATCTACTCACATTTGCATGTTTTCAAACTGCTAGGTTGGCAGAAGCTGGGGTTGACAGCGGAAGCTCACGCCGCTCCCCGGATTCAAATCACCGACCTTTCAGTCAGGGGAGGGTGACACTGAAGGGCAGAACTCCCATTTTCTGGACTAGTTTCCCCTCTCGCACCAACATCAGTACTTGGAAAAAAAGTCCAGACTTGCCTCGAAGTGCGACTGAGCATCCGAAGCGCACTTAAGTGTGCTAATGCAATGCTGTGTTGTGATTGTGTTGGGTGTTGTGCAGTGTCCATTTGAGCTTCAGCTTTGATTCTTTGCATCTTAAATGTACAGAAGCGTGCCGTCATTTGGGGAAGTTTCTCCGAATGCTATTTTCCTCTTTATCTTCCCACAAAACGCCTTTTCCCTCAAGTTTCCACAGCAGAGAGCTTTTGTTGTGTTGTGCGATCACATCCAGTTCCTTTCCAAACTGAGTTTACGCAAACGCCTCCTTTAATCCATTTACCCCCCCTTAAAAAATATACGATTTCGTAGCGCTTTCCTCCCGAGGATACTTTATAATTTATGCATATGTTCCTTGAGGGTTACATTAGGAATGGACACGAGCGAGGCGCACTTCGGAGCCGCGAGGAGGAGGAGGAGGAGGACGGCGCTTCGGAGAGAGCCGGGGCTTTTAGATTTTCGAGACGTATGTTTCCAAGTTGCCACCAGCATATAAAGGGATTTCTCTCTCTCTCTTTGCAGAGGCTTGGTCATGCATAAAACATAATAGGTCTGCAAGCACAATAAATCATTCCTGAGTGTCTGTACATTGCATTAGCACACTTAAGTGCGCTTCGGATGCTCAGGCGCACTTCGAGGCAAGTCTGGACTTCTTTTCCAAGTACGGATGTGGGTGCGAGAGGGGAAACTAGTCCGGAAAATGGGAGTTTTGCCCTTCAGTGTCACCCTCACCTGACTGAAAGGTCGGTGGTTTGAATCCGGGGAACAGCATGAGCTTCCGCGGTCAGCCCCAGCTTCTGCCAACCTAGCAGTTCGAATGTGAGTAGATCAATAGGTTCTGCTGTGGAGGGAAGGTAACGGTGCTCCATACAGTCATGTTGGCCACATGACTTTGGAGGTGTCTATTTGTCCAGTGGTTTTTGAGTTATGTTAATCACACAAATGAACATTACACATACACACACATATATACACACACTACTAATACTAACCTACTAACTCCTCAAAGAAATACAGAGGCTGAAGGGAGGAGACCACCTTTGCGGAAAACCATGTGATTGGCTGACAAGGAAAAAAAAACAGCATACGGCTGCCATTGTCAATCTGTCATTGTCAATCACTGGCATTCAGCTGCCATTGTCAATCTGCCATTGTCAATCACTTAAGCATCTGTGCACACACACACATATATACACACACACACACCACTAGTACTAACCTACTAACTCCTCAAAAAACAGAGGCTGAGGGGAGGAGACCACCTTTGCGGAAAACCATGTGATTGGCTGACAAGGAAAAAAAAACAGCATGCGGCTGCCATTGTCAATCACTTCAGCCTCTGTGCATACACACACATGTATACACACAGACTACTAGTACTAAGCTACTAACTCCTCAAAGAAACACAGAGGCTGAGGGGAGGAGACCACCTTTGCAAAAAACCATGTCATTGGCTGACAAGGAAAGAAAACATCATGCGGCTGCCATTGTCAGTCACTTCAGCCTCTGTGCAGTCATGCCAGCCACATGATCTTGGAGGCGTCTACGAGTAACACTGGCTCTTTGGCTTAGAAAAAAAACAGCATGTGGCTGCCATTGTCAATCACTGAAGCCTCTGTGCACACACATTACTAGTAGTAACCTACAACTCAAAGAAACACCGAGTCTGAGGGGAGGAGACCACCTTTGTGGAAAACCATGTGATTGGCTGACAAGGAAAAAAACAGCATGCGGCTGCCATTGTCAATCACTGAAGCCTCTGTGCACACACACTACTAGTAGTAACCTACAACTCCTCAAAGAAACACAGAGTCTGAGGGGAGGAGACCACCTTTGTGGAAAACCATGTGATTGGGTGACAAGGAAAAAAAACAGCATGTGGCTGCCATTGTCAATCACTGAAGCCTCTGTGCACACACACTACTAGTAGTAACCTACAACTCCTCAAAGAAACACAGAGGCTGAGGGGAGGAGACCACCTTTGTGGAAAACCATGTGATTGGCTGACAAGGAAAAAAAACAGCATGCGGCTGCCATTGTCAATCACTGAAGCCTCTGTGCACACACACTACTAGTAGTAACCTACAACTCCTCAAAGAAACACAGAGTCTGAGGGGAGGAGACCATCTTTGTGGAAAACCATGTGATTGGCTGACAAGGAAAAAAAACAGCATGCGGCTGCCATTGTCAATCTCTTAAGCCTCTGTGCACACACACACACATATATATACACACACTAATAGTAGTAACCTACTAACTCCTCAAAGAAACACAGAGGCTGAGGGGAAGAGACCATCTTTGTGGAAAACCATGTGATTGGCTGACTAACCTACTAACTCCTCAAAGAAACAAAAAGGCTGAGGGGAGGAGACCACCTTTGTGGAAAACAAAGTTATTGGCTGACAAGGAAAAAAAAAACAGCAAGCTGAGGGGAGGAGACCACCTTTGTTGTGTATTAATCTTGTTGTATATATAATAACAACAACAACACTTGGGAAGTGTGATTGAATACAAAAGCCATCATAGTGGCCTTGTTTGTTGTGTATTAATCTTGTTGTGTATATAATAATAATAATAATAATAATAATAATAATAATAATAATAACACTTGTCTGACGTGTGATCCAATTCAACAGCCAGCAGAGTGTCTGCTGTGGACTCATCTTGTTGTGTTTCAAATAATAATAATAATAATAATAATAATAATAATAATAATAATAGAGCCAGAAGGGCAGAGAGCGGCCCTGCAGTGCGCCAAGACAAACCCAAAATATTGGCGACATCGGGGATGCAACATCTCCCCTGACATCGGAAGACCGGCAGCCAAAAGCAAAGCGGAGAGGACAGGCTGTCCGGTGCTCACCTCGCGCTGGTCGCAGCTCCATGATGTTCTCGGTGGCTTCGTCGTCCGAGTCCCCTCCCGCGGCCACAACCTTGTACCGGTTGCTGGACTGCTTGTTGAGCATGTGCGGGACCTGCAGTGCGGCCTCCCTCTCCGCGGCCAAGTCCAGGTCTTGCTGAGCCAAGTGAGCCCGCAGCTGCCGGATTTCAAACTGTGGGAAAGAAGGGAAAGGCATGATGAGGACACCCAAAGAGAGACAGCGGCAAATGCGGGGAATCACACTCATTGAAAAGTAGTCACACTCAGCGCATACAAGAAGCACCGTTGGCGCTTCCAACATCCAGGAGACATCCAATCTCTCTAATAAACATTTCCATGTATTGCTGAAAGCTTTCATGGCTGGAATCACTGGGTTGTTGTGTGTTTTCCAGGCTGCCTGGCAATGTTCCAGAAGCATTCTCTCCTGACATTTCACCCACATCTATGGCAAGCATCCTCAGAGGTTGGGAGGTCTGTTGCAAACTAGGCAAGTGAGATGTGTTGTCGAACGTTTTCATGGCTGGAATCACTGGGTTGCTGTGAGTTTTCCAGGCTGCCCGGCCATGTTCCAGAAGCACTCTCTTCTGATGTTTCGCCCACATCTACGGCAGGCATCCTCAGAGGTTGGGAGGTCTGCTGCAAACTAGGCAAGTGAGATGCGTTGTTGAACGTTTTCATGGCTGGAATCACTGGGTTGCTGTGAGTTTTCCAGGCTGCCTTGCCATGTTCCAGAAGCATTCTCTCCTGACATTTCACCCACATCTATGGCAGGCATCCTCAGAGGTTGGGAGTGTTGGAAACTAGACAAGTGAGATGCGTTGTCAAACGTTTTCATGGCTGGCATCACTGGGTTGCTGTGAGTTTTCCAGGCTGCCTGGCCATGTTCCAGAATCATTCTCTCCTGACGTTTCACCTCTATCTATGGCAGGCATCCTCAGAGGTTGGGAGGTCTGTTGCAAACTAGGCAAGTGAGATGTGTTGCCGAAGGTTTTCATGGCCTGGCCATGTTCCAGAAGCATTCTCTCCTGATGTTTCGCCTCCATCTATGGCAGGCATCCTCAGAGGTTGGGAGGTCTGTTCGAAACTAGGCAAGTGAGATGTGTTGTCAAACGTTTTCATGGCCGGAATCATTGGGTTGCTGTGAGTTTTCCAGGCTGCCTGGCCATGTTCCAGAATCATTCTCTCCTGACGTTTTGCCTCCATCTATGGCAGGCATCCTCAGAGGTTGGGAGGTCTGTTGGAAACTAGGCAAGTGAGATGTGTTGTCAAACGTTTTCATGGCTGGCATCACTGGGTTGCTGTGAATTTTCCAGGCTGCCTGGCCATGTTTCAGAAGCACTCTCTCCTGATGTTTCACCCACATCTATGGCAGGCATCTTCAAAGGTTGTGAGGTCTGTTGGAAACTAAGAAAGTGGGGTTTATATATCATTTATATACATGTATAATGATGTCCAGGGTGGGAGAAAAACTCTTGTCTATTTGATGCAAGTGTGAATGTTGCCATTGGCCACCTTGATTGGCATTGAATGGCCTTGCAGCTTCAAAGCCTCGCTGGTTTATTTATTTATTTAGTATTTTGTCGAAGGCTTTCATGGTCGGAATCACTGGGTTGTTGTAGGTTTTTCCGGGTTATATGGCCATGTTTTAGAGGCATTTTCTCCTGACGTTTCACCTGCATCTATGGCAAGCATCCTCAGAGGTAGTGAGGTCTGTTGGAAGCAGGAAAATGGGTTTATATATCTGTGGAATGACCAGGGTGGGAAAAAGGACTCTTGTCTGTTGGAGCTAGGTGTGAATTAAGGTGGTCAGTTGAAACATTCAATAGCTCCAGCATGCTGGCCACATGACCTTGGAGGTGTCTATGGACAACGCCGGCTCTTCGGCTTAGAAATGGAGATGAGCACCAACCCGGAGAGTTGAACACGACTTAATGTCAAGGGGAAAACCTTTACCTTCACTATTGGAGATTTGGGGAACTGTATTTAATGCAAGCAAGCATGATGCAAGGTCTCTCATATCTAAACTTGTAAAAGTATGAAGACTACAGAAGAGGTTTTGCAGAAATGGGAAAAGAAATAACAAGGTTTGAGGTGGGACAGGAGGGGCTCTGCTGCCATCTTACGACAAATGAGCAAAAATGCAGCCAAGCCAAGGCAGCGTCGACCGAAACAGAGGCTCCCACGCTGTTCAACTCTGTCGAATTGTGTTGTCAAAGGCTTTCGTGGCTGGAATCATTGCATTGCTGTGATCAAGGAACGTGGAAGGCACTGCAGACTCACTCAAACTGAGAAGTCAGCCATAGCAGAGCACCTGGTGAACCAACCTGGACGCAGCATATTATTGGAGAACACAGAAATGCTGGACCACTCTCACATCCACTACACAGAGAAGCCACGGCCCAAACGTGAACACTGGTGGAGTTTGGGGAAAATAGAATCTTGACATTTGGGAGTTGTAGTTGCTGGGATTTATAATTCACCTACAATCACAGAGCATTCTGAATCCCACCAACGATAGAATTGGGCCAAACCTCCCACACAGAACCCCCATGTGAGCCACAGCAACGCGTGGCAGGGGATGGCATACATACACACACACACACACACACACACACATATATATATATACTAGGCACCTCACTTGCCTAGTTTCCAACAGACCTCACAACCTCTGAGAAAGCTTGCCGTAGATGTGGGCGAAATGTCAGGAGAGAATGCTTCTAGAACATGGCCAGACAGCCCAGAAAACTCACAGCAACCCTTTCTTGAACTGGTTGAGACTCTGAGATATTCATTGAAAAACTTCCAAAATGTGCTATATCAGGATGTGCTGCACCAATTAGGAAAGGATATTTGTGACCCAGGAGCAAAAACTGTATTACATCGTGTCACGGGATGGATAAACACTTGCATATTTCACTATCAATGAGAGCATTCTGTGGACAAACACACAACAGCGAGATGTCAGGGGAGGAAAAGAGCAAAGCAGTAAAGGGAGCTACAACGTCTCCCCCAAATCCTAAGCAGCTGGGGCATTGCATTGAGTAATTACTGATAAATAACCATGAGAGGAATAGGACTTGTCTGGGACCTTGGGAAGACGTGCCTTTTATGGCTAGCAATTACGGAAAAGATGGGACTAGATGACCTTTGGGGTTCCCCTCCAACTCTACTTGGAAGGGGATGGACTAGATGACCGCCTGACTCTACATGAAAGGGGATGGACTAGATGACCTTTGAGGTTTCCCTCTGAATCTACATGGAAGGGATGGACTAGATGACCTTTGAGGTTTCCATCTGACTCTACATGGAAGGGGATGGACTAGATGACCCTCTGACTCTACATGGAAGGGGGTGGACTAGATGACCTTTGGGGTTCCCCTCTGACTCTACATGGAAGGGGATGGACTAGATGACCTTTGAGGTTTCCCTCTGACTCTACATGAAAGGGGATGGACTAGATGGCCTTTGAGGTTTCCATCTGACTCTACATGGAAGGGGATGGACTAGATGACCCTCTGACTCTACATGAAAGGGGATGGACTAGATGACATTTGAGGTTTCCATCTGACTCTACATGGAAGGGAATGGACTAGATGACCCTCTGACTCTACATGGAAGGGAATGGACTAGATGACCCTCTGACTCTATATGGAAGGGGATGGACTAGATGACCCTCTGACTCTACATGAAAGGGGATGGACTAGATGACCTTTGAGGTTTCCCTCTGACTCTACATGGAAGGGGATGGACTAGATGACCTTGGAGGTTTCCCTCCAACTCTACATGGAAGGGGATGGACTAGATGACCCTCTGACTCTACATGAAAGGGAATGGACTAGATGACCCTCTGACTCTACATGGAAGGGGATGGACTAGATGAGCTTTGGGGTTTCCCTCCAACCCTACATGGAAGGGGATGGACTAGATGACCCTCTGACTCTACATGGAAGGGGATGGACTAGATGACTTTTGGGGTTTCCCTCTGACTCTACATGGAAGGGGATGGACTAGATGACCCTCTGACTCTACATGAAAGGGGATGGACTAGATGACCTTTGGGGTTTCCCTTTGACTCTACATGGAAGGGGATGGACTAGATGACCTTTGAGATTCCCATCTGACTCTACATGGAAGGGGATGGATTAGATGAACCTCTGACTCTACATGGAAGGGGATGGACTAGATGACCTTTGGGGTTTCCCTTTGACTCTACATGGAAGGGGCTAGACTAGATGACCCTCTGATTCTATATGGAAGGGGATGGACTAGATGACCTTTGGGGTTTCCCTCTGACTCTACGTGGAAGGGGATGGACTAGATGACCCTCTTACTCTACATCAGTGGTTCTCAACCTGGGGTCCCCAGATGTTTTTGGCCTACAACTCCCAGAAATCCCAGCCAGTTTACCAGCTGTTAGGATTTCTGGGAGTTGAAGGCCAAAAACATCTGGGGACCCCAGGTTGAGAACCACTGCTCTACATGGAAGGGGATGGACTAGATGACCTTTGGGGTTTCCCTCTGACTCTACATGGACTAGATGACCCTCTGACTCTACATGGAAGGGGATGGACTAGATGACCTTTGAGGTTTCCTTCTGACTCTACATGGAAGGGGATGGACTAGATGACCTTGGAGGTTTCCCTCCAACTCTACATGGAAGGGGATGGACTAGATGACCCTCTGACTCTACATGGAAGGGGATGGACTAGATGACCCTCTGACTCTACATGGAAGGGGATGGACTAGATGACCTTTGGGGTTTCCCTCTGACTCTACATGGAAGGGGATGGACTAGATGACCCTCTGATTCTATATGGAAGGGGATGGACTAGATGACCTTTGGGGTTTCCCTCTGACTCTACTTGGAAGGGGATGGACTAGATGACCCTCTTACTCTACATCAGTGGTTCTCAACCTGGGGTCCCCAGATGTTTTTGGCCTACAACTCCCAGAAATCCCAGCCAGTTTACCAGCTGTTAGGATTTCTGGGAGTTGAAGGCCAAAAACATCTGGGGACCCCAGGTTGAGAACCACTGCTCTACATGGAAGGGGATGGACTAGATGACCTTTGGGGTTTCCCTCTGACTCTACATGGACTAGATGACTCTCTGACTCTACATGGAAGGGGATGGACTGGATGACTCTCTGACTAGATGACCTTTGGGGTTTCCCTCTAATTCTACATGCTGTCTAGATGACCTTTGAGGCTTCCCTGACTCTACATGGAGGGGGGTGGGCTAGATGACCCTCTGACTCTACATGGAAGGGGATGGACTAGATGACCTTTGGGGCTTCCCTGACTACATGGAAGGAGGTGGACTAGATGACTCTCTGACTCTAAATGGAAGGGGATGGACTAGATGACCTTTGGGGTTCCCCTCCAACTCTACATGGAAAGGGATGGACTAGATGAGCTTAGTAGATATTTGCTAATAATAATAATAATAATAATAATAATTATTATTATTATTATTATTATATTTCAGTAGATATTAGTCCATCATCATCATTATTATTCTATTTCAGTTGATATTCACCTATAATTAGTAGTAGTATTATATATTCAGTAGATATTAGCCTATTATTATATTTAGTAAATATTTGCTTATTATTATTATTATTATTATTATTATTATATTTCAGTAGATATTTGTCTAGCCCTGGTAGGCTGTTAGAAATTGTGGGAGTTGAAGTCCTGGCGGTGTTTTGGACTTCAACTCCCACAATTTCTAACAGCCTACTGGAGCTAGACGAATATCTACTGAATAATAATAATAATAATAATAATAATAGTAGGAGGGAGGGCCCAAGTTTGCCCAGGCCTGAGCTATAGAAGCATTTTCTTGGAACGTATTTGTTATGCAATTCAAAGGAAAGAAGAGAAGAAAAGAGAAGAGAAGGAAGGAGGAGAGCCCACGAGCGAGCAGTGCCTTACCCCTTGTTCTTGGCAGATCTGGGTCAGTCTTTCCAGCTGTTCGTCTTGAATGACCTTGGCCTTCTCGTACTGTTGAATCACCATCTCCATCTCCACTTTAACAGGCAAAACATACGCTGAAAAGCACAACAGGTTGCCGAAAATAAGTTGTCTCGCAGAAGAGAAAGCACAACCAGGTTACCTTTCCAAAATGGCCAAGGCAGACCTAAGCAGGTGAACCTAATCCAAACCACATGAATCTCATCAGAAGAATTTAGAACAGCTGGGGTTTGTTTTGGGATGGCAACTCTCAGGCCCTTTCTATAAATAAATATAAATATTAATACATATAAAAATAATAAATAAATATATATATATAAATAAAATCCAGATTATCTGCTCTGAACTGGATTATATGGCAATGTAGACTCATTCCAAACCAGGTTTTATGAAGTAATTCTTTAAAAAGGGGGGAATCTTCAAATTAGATTGTTGTTGTTGTTATTTATTCCATGTACATAACATCACCGCACACATGCACATTAGGTACAAGTGTCTGAATATCGGGCTCTTCCCAAAGGCCTAGGATATTAGAGGTATTATTATTATTATTATTATTATTATTATTATTATTATTATTATTATTATCATATTGTATATTATATTATATGGAGCCCCCGGTGGCACAGTGGGTTAAACCGTTGAGCTGCTGAACTTGCTGACATTAGGTCCAAGTTTCTGAATATCAGGCTCTTCCCAAAGGCCTAGGATATTAGAGGTATTATTATTATTATTATTATTATTATTATTATTATTATTATTATTATTATCATATTGTATATTATATTATATCGAGCCCCCGGTGGCACAGTGGGTTAAACCGTTGAGCTGCTGAACTTGCTGACATTAGGTCCAAGTGTCTGAATATCAGGCTCTTCCCAAAGGCCTAGGATATTATTATTATTATTATTATTATTATTATTATTATTATTATTATTATTATTATATTGTATATTATCTTATATGGTGCCCAGGTGGCACAGCGGGTTAAACCGCTGAGCTGCTGAACTTGCTGACATTAGGTCCAAGTGTCTGAATATCAGGCTCTTCCCAAAGGCCTAGGATATTATTATTATTATTATTATTATTATTATTATTATTATATTGTATATTATCTTATATGGTGCCCAGGTGGCACAGCGGGTTAAACCGCTGAGCTGCTGAACTTGCTGACATTAGGTCCAAGTGTCTGAATATCGGGCTCTTCCCAAAGGCCTAGGATATTATTATTATTATTATTATTATTATTATTATTATATTGTATATTATCTTATCTGGTGCCCAGGTGGCACAGCGGGTTAAACCGCTGAGCTGCTGAACTTGCTGACATTAGGTCCAAGTGTCTGAATATCAGGCTCTTCCTGAAGGCATAGGATATTATTATTATTATTATTATTATTATTATTATTATTATCATCATATTATATATTATATTATATCAAGCCCCAGGTGGCACAGTGGGTTAAACTGCTGAGCTGCTGAACTTATTGACATTAGGTCCAAGTGTCTGAATATCGGGCTCTTCCCGAAGGCCTAGGATATTATTATTATTATTATTATTATTATTATTATTATTATATTGTGTATTATCTTATATGGTGCCCCAGGTGGCACAGTGGGTTAAACCGCTGAGCTGCTGAACTTGCTGACATTAGGTCCAAGTGTCTGAATATTGGGCTCTTCCCAAAGGCCTAGGATATTAGAGGTATTATAATTATAATTTTTATTATATTGTATATTATATTATATGGTGATCCCAGTGGCGCAGTGGGTTAAACCGCTGAGCTGCTGAACTTGCTGACATTAGGTCCAAGTGTCTGAATATCGGGCTCTTCCCGAAAGCCTGGGATATTAGAGATACTATTATCATTATTATCATTATTATATTGTATATTATATTATATGGAGCCCCAAGTGGCACAGTGGGTTAAACCGCTGAGCTGCTGAACTTGCTGACATTAGGTCCTATATAAATTTTTATTTATATAGATATTATAATTAATATAAATAATAATATCCTGCTTTTTATCTGTCGAGTTTCAAAGCAGCCATCATTACAAACCATAACAATGTGTGCATTAAAACCTCACACATATAAATGTTAAACTAGAATTAAACATGGAAATATCATATGATTAGAACCAATAAAACTACTAAACAAATGTATTATATATATATATATATATATATATATATATATATATATATATAAACACAAATGTATTATATATATATAAGGCTGGGCTGTAGCATAGCTGGTAAATCACCACCAGCAGCAATAAGATCTACCAACTGAATGGTTCCCAGTTTGAAGCCCGGGTTGACGTGAGTACCCGACTGTCAGCCCAGCTCACTGTTTACCTAAGCAGTTCAAAAACAGCTTAGAGCTGTAAAAAGATAAATTAGGTACCACTAAAACAACTGGGGGAGGTATTTTACGACACCATAAAGAAAAATATCAGAAATTGCTGGTGACCAAAAGGAAGGAGGAAGTCCTGATGGCTCTTCGTCATAGAGGACAGAGCGACAGCACCCCCTGTGGTTGGATTCGAGGACAACCTCCAAGGTGCCAAAAAGCTGGACGTCAACACAACATCCCTCCTGTCTGTTCTGTCTCTCTGTCCAGTCTGTACACATGTTTGCCGTGTATGTGTACTGTGATCCGCCCTGAGTCCCCTTGGGGAGAATATGGGGTGGAATATAAATAAAGTGTTGTTATTACTCCGCCATGCTTTGGTCTAAGTTACCAACCCACATGGACTGCAATCTCCATCGTGCCTGGATGATAGCTATGTTGGTTGGAAATTATGGGAAGTGCAGTCCAAAATATACAATGGCTAAAAGGGAGTGCTGGCTTACCGTCGATAATTCTCTTGACTCTCCAAATTCTGAGCGTGATGATCAGACTGATGGCATCCCATGGGCTGCTGGGCCCGTTGGCCACCGTCGAGGCCACCATTGGAGCCAAGGATAAGATGATCACAGCACCATCAAATACCTGACGAGACAAGGACAGGGCGCATTGCTCTCCGAATGCAAACCTCTGAACCAGTCCTCCGGTCAGAAGGCAGGTATGTTTCCTCTTGCTCAACTTACCTCTATTTTGTTTTCAATGTAGTCCCAAATACCCAGAACAACGATTCTCAAAATAGTCTAAGAAAAAAAAAGAGATGCGAGAGGGAGGAAAGGCGGAGGGAGAATCATCACGCATTTCCCCATAGACGCACATAACAACAACAACAACAACAACAGCATTAATAGTGCAGTTCAATGTCACAACACTACTGCCTCTGGAAGCTTTTGCATGCAAACAGCTCAATCATAACAATAACAGTAATAATATTTATTTTTACCCCCCTTTTGCCCCATAATAATAATAATAATAATAATAATAATAATAATAATAATAATAATTCGATCTGCACACATCATTAGAAAATACATCACACAGTCCTAGACGCTTGGGAAGTGTTCGTCTTGTGATTTTGTGATACAAAATCCAGCATATAGATCTCGTTTGCTGTGACATACCGTTTTTTTGGGTCAGCAAAATAATAATAATAAATTGGAAAAGATCAAACTTCAGGAGATTCCATCTGAACATGAGGAAGAACTTCCTGACTGTGAGAGCCGTTCAGCAGTGGAACTCTCTGCCCCGGAGTGTGGTGGAGGCTCCTTCTTTGGAAGCTTTTAAACAGAGGCTGGATGGCCATCTGTCAGGGGTGCTTTGAATACAATATTCCTGTTTCTTGGCAGAATGGGGTTGGACTGGATGGCCCATGAGGTCTCTTCCAACTCTAGGATTCTATGATTCTATGAAACTGCAAAGACTCTGCCACAAGGGGGTCCCAGTGGTGATGGGCACACTGGGTCCAGTGCCTTAAGACCTTGGCCTGTACTTAAACACAAGATTACCATCTGCCAGCTGCAAAAGGCCACTTTACTGGTATCTGCACGCATTATTTGCTGATACAGCGCACAGTCCTAGACACTTGGGAAGGGTCCGATGTGTGATCCGATACAACAGTCAGGAAAGCGTCTGCTGTGGACTCATCTTGTTGTGTTTCAGATAATAATAGTAATAGTAATAATAATAATAATAATAATAATAATAATAATAATTGAAAAGCTGAGATTATATGAGGATTTAAAGATTGAACTGCAAAGACTCTGGCACAAGCCAGTCAAGGTGGTCCCAGTGGTGATTGGCACACTGGGTTCAGTGCCTAAAGACCTTGGCCTGCACTTAAACACAATCGGCGCTGACAAGATTACCATCTGCCAGCTGCAAAAGGCCACCTTACTGGGATCTGCACGCATTATTCGCCAATACATCACACAGTCCTAGACACTTAGGAAGGATCCGACGTGTGATCCAATACAACAGCCAGCAGAGTGATCTTGTTTGCTGTGCACTCATATTGTTGTGTTTCAAATAATAATAATAATAATAATAATAATAATAATAATAATGGTAATAATAATATCACACAGTCCTAGACACTTGGGAAGTGTCTGACGTGTGATCCGATACAACAGCCAGCAGAGTGTCTGCTGTGGACCCATCTTGTTGTGTTACAAATAATAATTAATAAATAATAATAATAATAATAATAATAATAATAATAATGTGTTTCATTTACCTCTGAAAAGAACACAGAGAGGATGACTAGGCTGATCCAGTGAATGACTCCAGCAAACTGGGAGGCGCTTGAAACTGCAATAAATGAAACACAATACAGCGGGGCATGAGTTCATTTTCCAAGCAAATAAATTACAGCTCTCTCTATCTCACATTTATATACACTCTGCTTAAGGGCTCATACAGGTAGTATCTTCATGAAACGTGCGGCGGGCACATTTTCTCTGGCCAGGACCAAGTTGTGGCCCCTAAGTCAATGTTGTATGCAATGAAAGAACGACAGGCCGCAAGGGACCCACACACCTTCAAACACAAGGCAGGACAGTGGAATGCCACCACAATAAATTCCTTTGCTCCCACCAAATGTTTATTAAGGTTTCTTTTGCTGCCACCATTTATTGATTCAAAGGCCACCTCCCTCACTACAATGTCAGGAAGCCACACAAACTCCTCAGGTGAAATAAAACAAGAATATGTTGTTAATTTTGTTCTTGAACAGTAAAAATCAGCAATGGTATCAATAAACGGACAGGCTTTACTTGTATAGAGAATGGTCTTATAACTTGAGTTTCTTAAAAAAGCACAGGAATGCAAACAGGTTATTTTGAACCTTTTGAACCCTCTTTCCACACCAGCACTCTAAACACTATAGAGGCCTACTATGTATTTTCCTCACTCCTTCTCCCTGAAGGCTTTTAACTATTTTCCTCAAAGAGGTATCTTTCTAACAAACAGTTCCCAAGGAGAGCAGGCCTGTTTACTGCCTTTACACCAACCCTGAAAGGTAGGCCAATCCATTACATTGTACGTCTTTTCACAAGAAGAGCAATCTTCACAAGGACAGCCATGTATAACCCAGGAACAACACCCTGTTGTTTGATGCCACAAGTACACAACCAAATCTGACCAGACAGATGGCCAGGCGGCCAGGCTCTAAAAATGTCAGTAATGACAAAATTCTGTTCCTGGCTAGGAAGTGTGCTTTCCTGTTTGATTGTGCAGAGCTGATTTAGGCAAAAGTTGTCCTACCCCGTAAACTTTATGGCCAGGACAAAGAACAAAACTTTTGCAGTGATTCGATGCAGTGATTCTCTGCATATCTGCATTAAAAAAAAACCGGTGAAGTGTCCGGCGGAAGTCCCGCGGCGGTATTCTTGGGATCCTCTAAATCTCGCAACAAAGCATCAAGTCTGGACAGTAGAGGCAGAAATCCTGGGACAAACAGGTCTGTATGTTGACCTCTTCTGAAGTCCCGGGATTTTTTGCCCCTGTGATTTAGTGCTGTCAGGAAGCACCGTAAGAAGTAGACCCCATATAAAACCCAGATTATCTGCTTTGAACTGGATTATATGGCAATGTAGACTCGTATAATCCATAAAAATATTTGCGAAAATATATGCACAAAAATATTTGCAGAAATATTCAGAAAAATATTAATAAAATATATTTGTAAATCTAATTGCAGAAATAGTCAGGGGAATATTTGTAAAATAATATTCATTAAAAATTCACAAAATATATTTATAAAAATATTCACAACCATATTTCCAGAAAGATTTGTACCAATATTCAGAAAGATATTCATGAAAATATTCACAGAAATATTCATAAGAATATTAATAAAAGTATATCCGGAAAAAATCCAATGGGGTTGTCTATATTTACAATGAAGTCGTCGACATATATAATGAAGTTGTCCTAGCTGGAGTAAGCAGAACGGAAGCGTAACCTGACGGGGTATAAATTACTCCAAATATTTAAGCCAATTTACATAATTTGGAGGAATGGCTTCAGACTAAGACCAAGTGGGAACATAAGTTTGCCCGTGCTTGGTGTATCGGAACCAGTCTGAAAGTAGCATCAGCTCTCCAGAGGTTCATCATATTTGCAGATCGTGAATCTAAAGAAAACCCACTCTACCCACTCGTGATGAACAAGGAAGGTGAATAATATATCAAGTCTTTTGGTCAAAGGTTTCCAGAAGAGAAGAAGAAGGAGGAGAGCCTGCTACTCACACTGGAGAAGCTTGATATCTATGAGGAGCTCCAAAGTCAGAAGGATCACCACCAACACAACACAGGCTACCAGGAAACTGTTGAGGCTTGCACTGAGCAAGAAGACTTGCCAGACAGCCGCTCGCCTCCCGCAACACGGTTTGAGCCAGTTAGATCTGAAGAAAGAGAGAAAAGAAGGGGAGGAAGAGAGGAGAGAGAGATGGGAAGGTGGGGGAAAGTAGACAGGTCAGAGGACAGAAACAGGACAGCGGAGAAGTCGTAACACAGTGTATGTCAACCTTCCAAATGCTGCAACCAGGGGCGGCTGAACCATTATGCCAATTACGCATTTGCGTATAGTGCAAAATCCCCCAGGAGCGCTCTTGAGGCCCCGTTGGAAGTCACTTTAGACCATCCGGGTTTTTTTTTGTTTGTTTGTTTTTTCATTTCAGGAGTGACTTGAGAAAAAGCAAGTTGCTTCTGGAGCCCTTCCAAACAAGTTACGGAGCTATTCGGCCCGCGTGCACGATGGGAAGGTGTGTGCATGTGCAGGGGCGGCTGAACCATTACGCCAATTACGCATTAGCGTATAGCGCAAAATCCCCCAGGGGCGCTCTTGGCCCAGTTCCTCATATTGTGGTGACCCCCAAACATAACTTTATTTTAGTTGATCCTTCATAATGATGGAATTGAACCAAACTTGGCACACACAACTCCCATGGCCAACAGAAAATACTGGAAGGGTTTGGTGGGCATTGACGTTGAATTTTGGAGTTGTAGTTCACCTACATCCAGAGAGAATTGCAGACTCAAACAATGAAAGATCTAGACCAAACTTGGCACAAGTACTCAATATTCCCAAATGTGAACACTGGTGAAGTTTGGGGAAAACAGACCTTGCCATTTGGGAGTTGTAGTTGCTGGGATTTATAGTTCACTTCCAATCAAAAAGCATTCTGAACTCCACCAACGATGGAATCGAACCAAACTTGGCACAGACAACTCCCATGGCCAATAGAAAATACTGGAAGGGTTTGGTGGACACTGACGTTGAGTTTGGGAGTTGTAGTTTACCTACATGCAAAGAGAACTGCGGACTCAAACAATGATGGATCTGGACCAAACTTGGCATGGATACTCAATATGCCCAAAGGTGAACACTGGTGGAGTTTGGGGAAAACAGAGCTGTAGTTGCTGGAATGTATAGTTCACCTACAATCAAAGAGCATTCTGACCCCCACCAATGATAGAATTGGGCCAAACTATAGATTGAGATGCATTGCTTTAGATGCAAGTTGCAATAAAAACTATAGATTGAGATGCATTGCTTTATGCACAGGTTATAGTTTGAGATGCACTGGTTTAGACACAGGTTGCAATAAAAAAAAATAGTGACTCCAGAGCTACAGTTTGAAAGCAAGATAGTAGTACCTTCATGCAGAAGAACCTTGTAGGTCTGAGGCTATTATACACATATACGCGAAGTATTCTTCACTATTAAACCCATATTAACACTTGCATTTGCTACATTTTTTGCTGCTCTTCTCGAAGTAAATAGCGCCTTGGTTTTGCAAGCGGCATTTCCGTTATTGTATTTCTCCTGCAGCTTTCTCTCTCTCTTTTTGCTCAAATTTTCACGTAATGCTCGACTTTTTAGACCTGATTTTTTAAATGCCACGGATGGGCAGCAGAGGGCAGAGATGTGCACTTGGGAAAAGGTGATATAATCCAGCAACTGGTTTGCTGAAAAGAGGTCGATAGCGGGAACGGCACGGCCAAAAGTGCCATCTACACTGTCAAACGAAGGCATTTTGACACGACTTTTAACGGCGACGGCTCAATGCTATGGAATCCTACAACTGGGAATTCTGGGATTTCACTGCATTCGGCCATAGCCATCAAAGCGGTGTCAAAACTGCACTAATTCGACAGTGTAGATGCACCTGATGCCTACGAGTGGGGAGATACACATTTAGCAACACGGCTACTAGGGTGGAGACATTTTTGGCATTCACTAGTAAGCAGACTTGCTAGTATTGGGTTGTTGTAGGTTTTTTCGGGCTATACGGCCACATAGAGGCATTCTCTCCTGACGTTTCGCCTGCATCTATGGCAAGCATCTTCAGAGGTAGTGAGGTCTGTTGGAAGTAGGGAAAAGGGTTTATATATCTGTGGAATGACCAAGGTGGGACAAAGGACTCTTGTCTGCTGGAGCTAGGTGTGAATGTTTCAACTGACCACCTTGATTAGCATTTGATGGCCTGGCAGTGCCTGGAGCAAACTTTTGTTGAGAGGAAACAAACAAGGACATCTAAATAAGTAGACAATTTCTTCTAATGCCACGGGCAATGCTGGGTACCCAAGCTAGTATATATCTATATAAATAAAAATTTGTTTGTGGGATTAACATAACTCAAAAACCAGCAAATTTGAACAGCATACACCTAACAACCCAATGTATGTCCTTCACTCAAAAAAAAAAGATTTTGTCATTTGGGAGTTGTAGTTGCTGGGATTTATAGTTCACCTAAAATCAAAGAGCATTCTGAACCCCACCACAACATAACTCAAAAACCATTGCATGAATTGACACCAAATTTGGACACAATACACCTACTAACCAAAGGAGTGACCATCATTCAAAAAAATTGATTTTGTCATTTGGGAATTGTAGTGGCTGGGATTTATAGTTAACCTACAATCAAAGAGCACTCTGAATTCCAACGATGGAATTGAACCAAATTTGGCACACTAGAAGAGCTTGGTTGGCATTAACCTTGAGTTTTGAAGTTGTAGTTCACCTACATCCAGAGAGCGCTGTGGACTCAAACAATAAAGGATCTGGACCAAACTTGACACGAATACTCCATATGCCCAAATATGAACACAGACAGAGTTTGGGGAAAATAGACCTTGACATTTGGGAGTTGCAGTTTTTTGGTGGGGTTCAAAGAGCATTCTGAACCCCACCAACGATGGAATTGGGCCAAACATGGCACACAGTTCTTCCATGACCAACAGAAAATACTGGAAGGGTTTGGAGGGGAATATCCTTTGGTTTTGGAGTTGTAGTTCACCTACATCCAGAGAACACTGTGGACTCAAACAATGCTGGATCTGGACCAAACTCTACACGAATACTCAATACGGCCAAATGTGAACACTGGTGGAGTTTGGGGAAAATAGAATCTTGACATTTAGGAGTTGTACTTGCTGGGATTTATAGTTCACCTACAATCAAAGAGCATTCTGAACCCCGCCAACGATAGAATTGGGCCAAACTTCCCACACAGAACCCCTATTGTGGGCTACAGCAACGCGTGGCAGGGGATGGCTAGTGTATGTGTGTGTATGTATGTGTGTGTGTGTGTGTGTGTGTGTGTGTGTGTGTGTATATATATATCCCAAGGCTTTCTTTGCCTGCCGTTTTATGGCTCTGTATGGAACAGCTAAAATAAAATGGGGTAGATGTGCGAAAACGTCTTCCGGGTAAATGTTTGGTGTGTGATAGGACGTTAAAAATAACCGCCACCTCTTAAAAATACACTGAGAGGGAAAAGGTCAGGAACGCCAATGGAAGCCGGAGAGAAGAAGAAAAGCACATCTTTCGGGGAGGTTTGTCTCTGTTCCGAGCCAATCTGTTCCCAGCTGACACTTTTTTTCGGTGTGTAATACACTCCTGTTTAAATGAGAGCAAGAGCGGGGAAAGATTACCATATTTCTTTGGTAATGAGCCACTACAAACCCTTCGACTCAAGCTGTTAACAGCTGTCACTGTTTCCGCTTCCCTGACTCCGAAAAAAGTGTATGCGTTCGAGAGAGAGAAAGAGAATTCCTCCCCCAAGACGCAGCAGCGTTCGCAGATCGATGGCTTTGCTCTGCCCGAACGTAGGAAAGGAATCGTTCATTCCATGGCTGGGAAGACCTGGGGCAACCTTCTAGTAATAAAAGTTCGGAAGACTAAGATGAAACTCTCTCCAGCGCTCTCTGGACCATCCTCCAAAAAATCGGGTACCCTAACAAATTTGTGAACATCCTGTGGCTCCTCCATGATGACATGATGGCAACAGTTTTGGACAGCAGTGGCTCCCAAAGTGACCCATTTAAGGTGGAATCAGGTGTCAAACAGGGATGTGTTATTGCCCCAACTCTATTCTCCATCTTCATCGCTATGATACTTCACCTTGTTGATGGGAAGCTTCCCACCGGAGTGGAAATCATCTATCGGACAGATGGCAAGCTATTCAACCTCAGCAGACTGAAAGCCAAAACCAAGGTTACAACAACATCTGTTATAGAACTCCACTATGCTGATGACAACGTCGTCTGTGCGCATTCAGAAGAAGATCTACAAGCCACTCTAAACACCTTCGCAGAATTTATTTACTTTACTTGTATACCGCACTCTCTCAGCCCACAGGCGACTCAGTGCGGTTTACAGCCAGGACAACATACAAAGTGCACAACATTAGCATTTAAAACAGTAACTAAAGCAACTACATCGATATAGCAATACAACAATACATCAATATAACATCTATACATCTATAGAAGCATATGAGAAGCTCAGCCTGTCATTGAACATTGAAAAAACCAAGGTGCTGTTCCAGCAGTCACCAGCCAACCCCTCTCCAATGCCAGTGATACAGCTTAATGGTGTAACATTAGAAAATGTTGATCATTTCCACTCCCTTGGCAGCCACCTCTCCATCAAAGTCAACATCGACGCCGAAATACAACACCGCTTGAGCTCTGCGAGTGCATCATTTTTCCGAATGAAGCAGAGAGTGTTTGAGGACCGGGACATCCGTAGGGATACCAAGGTGCTTGTTTATAAAGCTATTGTCCTCCCAACCCTGCTATATGCCTGTGAGACGTGGACTGTCTACAGACGTCACATGCAACTCCTGGAACGATTCCATCAGCGCTGCCTCCGGAAAATCCTGCAAATCTCTTGGGAAGACAGGCGGACAAACGTCAGCGTGCTGGAAGAAGCAAAGACCACCAGCACTGAAGTGATGGCCCTCCGCCATCAACTCCGCTGGACCGGCCACGTTGTCCGGATGCCCGACCACAGTCTCCCAAAGCAGTTGCTCTACTCTGAACTCAAGAACGGAAAACGGAATGTTGGTGGACCAGAGATTGAAAGACAGGCTCAAAGCCAACCTTACAAACTCTGGCATAGACACTGAGATCTGGGAAGCCCTGGCCCTTGAGCGCTCCAGCTGGAGGTCAGCTGTGACCAGCAGTGCTGCAGAATTTGAAGAGGCACGAATGGAGGGCGAAAGGGAGAAACGTGCCAAGAGGAAGGCGCGTCAAGCCAACCCCGACCAAGACAGCCTTCCACCTGGAAACCAATGCCCTCACTGCGGAAGAAGATGTAGGGCAAGAATAGGGCTCCACAGCCACATACGGACCCACAAGAACACTGGAAGGCAATCATCCTCGGAAAGCGAGAGATCGCCTAAGTAAGTAAGTAAGATGAAACATCCCAGTCGGTTGCCCCAAAGAGCACCTGAATTATCCGAGGATGTGAAAGGAGACTCGGGTACTTGTCTAGTAATGTGAGCCAAAAAATCTTTTGGAAAATGGCATATATTGCCTTTTGGAAAATGCCTTTTAGAGAAGAGCCAAAAACCCTTTAGAGTAGAATCTTCTCTTGTGGCATACAATTTATTTATTTTATTTCAAAGACTTTTACCCTGCCCTTCTCAACGGGGACTCAGGGGGGCTTCCAATTAGCAACAATTCGATCATAAAATACAAAACAGCAATTATAACAGTTAAAAAACATAAACATTAAGACATAAATGTATTGTCGAATGCTTCCATGGCTGGAATCACTGGGTTGTTGTAGGTTTTTTCGGGCTATATAGCCATGGTCTAGAGGCATTCTCTCCTGACGTTTCGCCTGCATCTATGGCAAGCATCCTCAGAGGTTGTGAGGTCTTTTGGAACTAGGAAAAAGGGTTTATATATCTGTGGAATGACCAGGGTGGGACAAAGGACTCTTGTTCGTTGGAGCTAGGTGTGAATGTTTCAACTGACCACCTTGATTAGCATTTGATGGCCTGGCAGTGCCCAGGGCAATCTTTTGTTGAGAGGTGATTAGATGTCCCTGAGGATGGATGCAGGATGATGAGATGTGTAGTCCACCCACATCCAGAGAACACTGTGAATCCAAGCACTGATGGATCTGGACCAGACTTGGTACACATACTTGATATGCCTAAATTTGATTACTGGAGGGGTTTGGGGGGAACTAACCTTCCTTTCTGGGAGTTGTAGTTCACTGACCACAAGAGAAACTGTGACCTCTACAGATGTTGGACCTGGACCAAACTTGGCACATAGAATCCCCACAACTAACTCAACTTACTGAAGGAGTTTGAGGGGACTGACTCACCACAATGGGAGTTGTAGTTTACCCTACGGCCAGAGAGCACACCGAACCCCACCAATTATGAATCTGCTCAACATGACAAACTTTAAGTACTGATGATGGACCTGGACCAAACTTGGCACATAGAACCCCCACAGCTAACTTAACCTACTGGAGAAGTTTGAGGGGAACGACTCACCATAGTGGGAGTTGTAGTTTACCCTACAGCCTGCTGTAAATACTGGCAAGGCTTGGGGGGTGGGGTGGATGCAGGATGATGGGAGTTGTAGTCCACCCAAATCCAGAGAGCACTGTGAACCTCACAAACAGAGATTCATAAGATCCTGAACCAAACAATAACAATATCTAATACTGATCATTAGAACAAATCCCACTCTAAGTCCGTGGTTCTCAACCTTCCTCATGCCACAACCCCTTTCATACAGTTCCTCATGTTGTGGTGACCCCCAACCATAACATGATTTGCGCTGAGACTTCATAACTGTCATTTGGCTACTGCTATGAATCGTAATGTCAATATCTGATCTGCAGGAAGTATCTTCATTCACTGGACTAAATTTGGCACAAATACCCGATACGCGCAAATTTGAATACTGGTGGGGTTGGGAGGGGGAGTTGTCATTTGGGAGTTGTAGTTGCTGGGATTTATAGTTCACCTACAATCAAAGAGTATCCTGAACTCCACCAATGATGGAATTGAACCAAATTGGGACACAGAACTCGCATGACCAACAGAAAATATTGGAAGCGTTTAGTGGACGTTGACCTTGAGTTTTGGAGTTGTAGTCCACCTACATCCAGAGAGAACTATGGACTCAAACCATGATGGATCTGGACCAGACTTGGCAAGAATACTCCATGTGCCCAAATGTGAACATTGGTGGTGTTTGGGGAAAATAGACTTGAGATTTGTAATTGCTGGGATTTATAGTTCATCTACAACCAAAGAGCATTCTGAACTTTTCTGATGGTCTTTGGTGACCCCACTGACACCCCCTCACAACCCCCCCCCCCAACTGTCCCAACCCCCAAGTTGACAAACACTGGTTTACAGGGAAAGAGAGATAAGCAACCCTTATCTGGGTGTAAGGTCAAGAGAAATGCTTTCCTTTCAGTTTAGGGATCTGGAAATGCTTTATATTGCTTCATGGGAAAGAGTTGCCTCAGTTGGGTCAACGTTGGAATTTCATGACAGTCTTGCTTTCAAGTGTTCTTAGTTTCATGTACCAAGTTTTTGCCAAGCTCCTGGTTTGTGTATCGGATTTTTCATCTATCTATCTATCTATCTATCTATCTATCTATCTATCTATCTATCAATCTATCTCTATCTATCTATCTATCTATCTATCTATCATCTAAGGGTGGGTCGAAAGCCACCTTCGTCTCCAGGAAGAGGCACAAAAAGGGTCGGAATAAAAGGCGTTGCACTTACCCTTCTCTCTGGTACTCCTCGTCCAAATTTGACAAGAGCTGGGACCCTGCTACAGAGAGATCTAGCGCAGCTAGTGGCAAGTCCCGATAAGCAAAATTAACAAGCTGGACGGGGGCAATGCTTTTGGTCTCTTCTTCTACTTGTTGGGATATTATTTCAACTTCTGACACTCCGCCTTCTATAGGAGGCCTAACGAATAAAAAGGCGACAACAAACAAAGGGGGGAAACACAAAAACAAAAGAATACACAATCAGCAAGGAGCGGAACACCATCCTCTCGGCGAGCGGCGACATTTGGAGCGGTAATCAAAACAGTACGTTATCCAAGCATTATCGGCAATAATGCAGAGCGAGCATTGTTTAGACATGGCTATTTGCCAATATTTATGTGTACGGAG